>NW_024045140.1:438260-451706 GCF_012273895.1 Zerene cesonia
GCCAGGACAGTGTCACGTCGTTCTTTATGCTCTCCTCCAGGGTTTGGGTCGCGGACGAACGTTTCGGACTGTCGCACATGAAATCCAGCAGTTTCTCGTCCGTCCTGGCTCTCTTCGCTTCCGTAACCGTTTCGGATTCTCGCTTCACCCTTTTCCTTTCGTTTTTATACTGCTGGTGCAGGTCTGGGTGCTTCCGCATCAGGTGCACGAGCAGTTTATCATTCGTGGTGTATTTCTTATCGCATATCTGACACAGATAGACGAAATTGCAGGTCTTCAAATGGCAATTGTAATCGGATGTGGTGGAGAATTTAAAACTGCACAGATCGCATGTTATATTCTTATCCCTGTGCACCTTATTGACGTGCTGGTTGAGGAACTTCCTGTTGGTGAAATGCTTTTGTTTGTTCGAGTTCGTGTGGTACGCGCAATCTGGGACGGCACAGTGGAACCTTTGCTCAATGACAAACTGCTGGTTCCGTTGGTGCGCTTTGATCAAATGGTTCATAAGGTCCGTTCTTTTCAAGAATGTCTCGTGACAACTGTGTGGGCAAGGGAAGAAAAGTTTCGCGTTCGCATCCGGCGCTACGATCGTTATAATCAACTTATTTTCCTCAATTATGAACGAAACTATGTTCTCTTGGGGTACGTTATCCTCTTGTAGATTTTGTAGGCACATTTTTTTCTGGAATGAAAACTTACATGTTAAAATAAAAAAAAATGTCTGAAATACCCAGTTTTTTCATTTTAACAGGATCCGCCTATACTCAACAGGACCAATTTTTTAAGAAGAGAATTATTGTATCAATGATAAAGAATTGGAAATATCATTGACTAGCTTTTCGCTAGCGACTTCACACGCTTAGTCAAAGGAAAACTTGCAAAGCTGTTGTTCCTATGAGATTTCTGGGATGAAACCTATTCAATGTTTTTTCTCTAGTCTCAAACTGTCTTTGCAATCAATTTCATCCAAAACAGTTCAACTGTTTGGGCTTGAAAAAAAGACTGGAGACAGACAGACAGACAGACAGACAGACAGACAGACAGACAGACAGACAGACAGGCTTACAGACAGATCAACAGACAAGCAGACAGACCGACAAACAAGCGGAGTTCCTAACATATATAACATTGGTACTGAAATTATCTGTTTAAATTGTTTTTTCAAACAATATAAACTTACTTTCACCGTATCCCGTAGCAATGAATCCGATTGTTCACACTGTCTCTTGAAGTTACTGCATCTCAGCAACATGTCCTCACAAGACATGCATATTGACTGTGATATACTATCCATAGACGAAACCTGGAACAAGATTATGTATAGACTAGCTGACTCTTAATCTCATCATTTAGGGATATGAAAGATAGATCTTGGAGGATTATTAGACTTACTCGATATGTGCACAAAATTTCATGACAATGGGTACAATTGTTTTAAAGAAGGATGCGAACAAACATTGTGACAAGAATTTTATATATTTGATATACTAATTAGGGCGACAATAAAAGGATAGAAACAATAATTCAGAAAAATTATGATAATCTCTTTTTAATTTTCATGTTACTTTAACAGTAATATAACAACTGAAATTTTGTGCCGTATAATTGGTGTTACATCATGGTTATCTATTTATGTATCATCATCATCAGCCCATATATGTTCCCACTGCTGGGACACAGGCCTCCTATGAGGGTTCAGGCCATAATCCACCACTTTGGCCTAGTGTGGTATAGATTATTTTAATTTATGTATGTACACTATTGGTATGGCTTTATTAATAAAAAAGGATGTATATCGTTTACGTATTTCAGTACATTATTGTATGCAGAATGAGTTTTCTTGTGTTAGTAAAATTCGATTCCTTGTCTACTATGTACGAATTAAATTTTCGTCACATAGCTCTCAGACTGCTTTTTAAGAGTGTGTATAGATTACCAAGAAAGCATTGATAGTTAAAATATCTATAAACTGAAAATAACACAACAATCTACCATTATATTTGTCAACTTATAATAATCTTGTACAAGGCCCCATTCCATCATATTTTTTAATATGCCAGATGTACATAAACACGCGCGGCACACTAAATTCAAGTCTTCATTGGATAAATCTGGTTTGGAGCAAGAAGCAGTCATTTTCAATAAATATCTATTTCACTTATATCCAATCTTTAATCAAAATATTTTCGAATTTCGTGACATTTACCTGACAATTGGGATCAAAATGTTGCCATTAGCATAATGTAACATTTCACAAACTTCATAATGATAACTATAATTTTTATTTTTATTTGTTATTATCAATCATAACTGGGTATGATGATTACAAATATTTTTCAATGTTTAATGAGAAGATATATTTCCATCGTATGTATCATAATAAGATTAAGTAACATTTGACGTAATAAAAATATGAATTACAAAACTAACATTTGAGCACGTTTCGGCACGAAATTAGCCAGCTCGCACCGGAAAAATACCACATCCCCATAGAAAACCGGCGTGAATTAATAGCATGCTATTATGTTTCGTACGGTGAGTGGGGGAGCCGGAGGCCAATATCCTTGTCTTTACCCTTCCTAGTCCTTTCCTTTGCTCCTTTCGTCTATCCTTTCTTAATCTCTTCCAAATTTAAAGTTTGCAATCCATTTGTAGAGGCGTAAACCAATTGCAACCTTCACCTTATGCCTTTACAAATGTTCATGGGCGGTGGTAGCGCTTACCATCGGGCAACCGACCAGCTTCTTTGCCAATTATGACATAAAAAAAGCTTGCGTCGTAAAAGACGGAGAAGAAAATATTTAAACAATAATTCCTAGCAATATTTACATTAAATTAAGAATGGCATGAAACGGTTCTCCTCTATTATATATAATTTACAGAGTTATAGGGAATTTGTTATGTGAGGTTAACCCTGCAGTTGACATTTGAATTTTTTCCATCTCCTTATGTATGGATACATTACATTTTGCAATATTACACCTAGACAACTAATAAAATACCATAAATAAAAAATACTTTTACACCTTATATTGATATTAACATGTTAATACATGATTTACAATGTATAATCATTAAGTACGTATACTTCGTTATATTCAAATATCACTATACGGAATATCTTCTCTGTGCTAGTTTAACATCACACAAGGCTTAGATATCGTAAAATCTTAAAAAAAAATTGCATCTGACATTTGACACGGCAAACATTTATTTATTATCGTATCAAAAGCCACATAAAAATAAACAAAAACATAAATTGCGGCTTTTCCATTAAACTAGTTTCAAATCAATTATCTTATCATTAAAACGGGCTAATATCAACGAGACATTAAGTGTAGTGTTTACTAGGTTTGCCAAAACTGGTTGAATTTATTAATTTAAAAGTATGTTAAGGAACACAGAACTATGATAAAACGGTTTGAAATAATTGTAGTTGTACATTGATTTGCATAAGTATGTGTTTAATTATAATTCAAAACTGAGCGTAATATTATATGTATTTTGTTATAATTAAGAGAAGAAACTAACAATAATATGTACTGAACTGTAAGACTGATAAATACATATAGAAATTAATTTTTCTTTAATATGACGAACTTTTGCCGAATATGTTTCGCAGTGGATATCAAAATGTACGACTTACAAAAGTCTAATCTGAAGGGATTTTATGAAAAGCTGATAAATTACGATGTGAGTATCTTTTTACCAACTTAAAAATTAGAATCAACATTTGACTACAATAAGTATTTATTTGGTTGATTTTTATATTTCCTTTTTCAGATGAATATAAATAAGATAAATATATGCTACATATGCCACTCCTTACTCAAGAAAAGTCAATTATTAATGTTGCAAGCGATCAAATCAAATGAATTGCTTAACCAACTTGCGCATAAAGATGTTAAAGTAAGTCACATAGTACTTTGTTATCCTACTAATATTATAAATGCGAAAGTTTGTAAGGATATGTGTCTGTTTGTTGCTCTTTCACACAAAAACTGCTGAACCAATTCCAATTAAATTTAGTATGTAGACAGATGGACAATTGGAATAACATAAAGGCAATTTTTTATCCTGAATCCCTTCGGGATACGGACTTACGTGGGTGAAACCACGGGGCGCGGCTAGTTTAACATAAATAGGCAATAGCATTAATTCATATGCAATGATAAAAACCAGCACCAGCCCAACGCCTGGCACATGCTGAACTAGATCTTTTTTGGTGGTACTGTGGGATATGCTATTGTCACACTTTTTTGCTATTATTATTGTTCTATTCTATTTATATTGAATTTATCTGTTTGTTTCATGTTATCTGTCACATTTTCTCCAAATAAATTGGTTTTCTTTCGTCTTCTTTCTTTCTTTTTTCAATGATGAAAGAATTTATTTGTTATATTAGTTCAGCAGATTGCAAGAGCAGCAAAAGCAAATGAAATTTACAAACATCCTCTTTATGATTTTCCTATAGATTATTTATTTTATTAAAAAACTAAGTCCCATGGCCAACTGGGGTATGGGGCAAATGGTATACACCTGTGTCAATGAATGATTTTCTTAATAGATAAGTAAGTGATCATCCTGCTTTGTCCTGCCAGTCAGACATACTTTTTTGTGAGTCCCCACCAGAAATCGAACCCAGGATCCCTCGGTTTTACACTCACCTGTTAACCCATGTATTGAAAAGGTGGTCATATTGTGCTATTGTTGTCAAATATTGAATATGTTAAAAACTTTGATTTCAGACACAAACGGATGGATTGAAACACAATTTCTTTAACTTGAAAATAGTTGTTCTGGATAAAATTATTATAAACAATGATCCAGAGTCAGTGAAAGAAGAAAGAGAAGATGTTAAGGAGGAGTTTGAAATAGAATTGGATGGTAAACATTATTTCAATTACACAATATTTGATACTAGCTGTGCCCCGCGGTTTCACCCGCGTAAGTCCGTATCCCGTAGGAATATCGGAATAAAAAGTTGCCTATATGTTATTCCAGTTATCCAGCTGTCTACGTACCAAATTTCATTGCAATTGGTTCAGTAGTTTTTACGTGAAAGAGTAACAAACATCCATACATCCATACAAACTTTCGCATTTATAATTTAATAGGATCTCATCAAAATTTGTTCATTAGTTCCATCTGAAACCCATGTGATGAAAAAAGATGTATCTAAATATGTAATTTAATTATATCATATTAGACAATTGACACCGATAAAGTAATTGGTCGACGTCATAAAATAATTAATTTCAATAGCTGTTTTTGAGTTTATCCCTTGCAAACTTACAAAAGAATAAGGGGAACTTGTCAATTCAACTGTAATTTAAATTGTAGTTTTATAGAACTTTCAATAGGTTGAACCGATATTTATGATTATTTTTATTTGAAAGCTGGTGCCATGTGGTCCCAAAAAAATTCACAAACACAAATAGACAGTTTTGTTTTTTTGTAAAATAAGTCTTATAACAATTACAGATACAGCCTCAATAGACTACAAGCTATCGGGCATAGCTAATGTTAAACCATCAGATTCGGAAGATGATGTACCTTTGAGCAGTTTGAATGATAAAAACCCTGTCAAAAATGAGAGAAAGAGAAAGAGGAGGAAATTCGCCGGTGAGTTCTTTGGCGTTATTGTGTGTACTATTTACAATACTAGTAAAAGTTGATCAGTTTGTTTGTTTGTACACGAATGTTAGGAAAAAAATTATTTTACACCATTGAATATTCAATAATAGTAAAGCTTTTATTTCCGAAATAAGTAAAAAAAAGGAAAAAAACTAAACTTAAAAAAAAATTGAAGTTTGTCATGCAAAGTGATATATCCTCTTTTGAATATAAGTATAAATAATAAATATGACAATTTCCTATGGGAGAGCTAATCGGTTCTTTACGTAACACGTTACGCCAGTCTATCTGGCTTCCCTTTCTCTCACGTCCCGGCAACATTTTTTGTTATTAGTGAAACTTAGAAAGTAAATAGCTTATAAGCTTCACTAATAACAAAAAAATGTTAAATTTTAATATATAAAGACTTGTTAATCACTCTCACGGTCATAAATATTTCACAGAAATAAAAGTGGACGCCCGCGAAATAATACTAACGGAGGAGGAGCAGATAACCGACATGCAGACCAGGGCCAGGTCGTTGAATTATCTCAACTCGCCGTACAAGTGCGACTTATGCTACCGCGGCTTCATAGACCCGATCGCGTTCGGCAAGCACAGAGACAAGCATGATGAGGTGAGTGAATGTGTGAACGGATCGATGAATGGTTGTAAATCGGTCAGTTTGGATTGTTCGGTCGCGTGTGGAGAAGGGGTAAATATTATGAGGTGAGTGAACGAACGAATGAATTTTTGTAAATCATTCAGTTGGATTGTGCGGTCGCGTGTGGAAAAGGGGTAAATATTGTGAGGCGAGTGAATGAACGAATGAATGGTTGTAAATCGGTCAGCTGGATTGTTCGGTCGCGTGTGGAAAAGGGGTAAATATTATGAGGCGAGTGAATGAACGAATGAATATTTGTAAATCATTCAGTTGGATCGTTCGGTCGCGTGTGGAAAAGGGGTAAATATTATGAGATGAGTGAACGAATGAATGGTTGTAAATCGGTCAGTTTGCTTGTTCGGTCGCGTATAAAAAGGGGCAAATATGATGATTACATAAGAATAATCTTTACTATTATGTATGTGGTAGTCGAGCACGCTTCGGCACGAATTGGGCCAGCTCGCACTGTGGAAATACCACACCCCCACAGAAGACCGGGGTGAAATAGAATACTGCTGTGTTTCGTTCGGTGAGTGGGGGAGCCGGAGGCCCATATCGTTTTCCTTACTTTTCCCAGTCCTTTTCTTTATTCCTCTCGGCAATCCTTTCTTAATCCCTTCCCAATTTAAAGTCGGCAATCCATTCGTAGAGGCATATAGTCTGCAATGGACCTTATACCTCTCCAAATGTTCATGGGCGTCGGTAGCGCTTACCATCAGGCGTCCCACCAACTCCATTGCCGACTGTGACATAAAAAAATCTAAATTGAATTTTCAAACAATTTTTTTTAAGAAAAACGGTGCGCACAAATGTAAAATATGTCACCTGAGGTACATGAGTGGTCGACTCTTGCGCGCTCATGTCATATCGACTCACTCCCGGCGATATGAGTGTAACATATGCAAGCAGCTCACTCATACGAGGTGAGTTTGTTTTTTTTTTTTTTTTTTTTAGAAAGATATATCTTTTGTTTTGAACTATCTGTATGATGATTTATTGCTGCATTAATAAGTGGTATTGTATTGTATTTATAGTGGTGATTAATTACACAAATATTATAAATGTGAAAGTTTTTTTGATGAAATTTGTTTTTTCTTTATACCACTACCAGCAAAAGAGCAGGCGATGCACCTGGTGGTAAGTGATAACCGCCGTCCATAAGCAATCACAAAGTTATTTAGAATAAAAAAAAATTGTATACAGACACGGTATGAGCTGACTTGGGTGATAGGATACTGTTTATCCCGGGCGGAGCCGGGATAAACAGCCGGGAAATTTGTCAGAATTAGATCAATTTTAAATGGGACACGGGAGACACCAGCTTTCAAATAAAGAATCATAAAAATCGACCCGTACAGTAAGTAGATTTAAGTTTACAAACATATAACAAATACATACATTATATTAAGTCGGTTGAAAAAAGCCGCGTTAGTTACAACACTCCTAACTCAACAACGGCTGAACGGATTTCAATGATTCGAAATTTGTTGGATGTGTGACCACTTGGATTAAGATAATAATAGTAAATATAAAAAAAAAAACTCCCAAAAAGGCGCTAAACTTAAAAATAAAACCTATAGTAATTATCACATTCGTTTATAATTCAACATATACCTTTTAAAGTACTATTTTTTCAGAGTCGCTTAAACGTCTGCTAAGAATTTTTTTTTTTTTTTTGTTTTTTTTCCAGACACCAAGCCAAAGAACACGAGCTGTGGCACAACGGGCACACATATCTGTGCAAGCTGTGCGGCCAGAGATTTGTGTGAGTGACTCACTTTTTTATATTAAAAAAATATATTTCGGGTTTTTTTTTATTCATTAATAGCTGTCCGCGCCCCGGCTTCGCCCGTGGTACATATAAAGCCTAAATTCTCCCTCAACACTTTTATTGTAGGGCATCTAAAACTGAAAGAATTCAAAACGGACCAGTAGTTCCTGAGATTAGCACGTTCAAACAAACAAACGAACAAACTCGTCAGCTTTATAATATATAGCTGTCCAGTTGAATATCTGAATTATTGCGATTAGAGTTATATATTTGAGTTTAAGTAATATCAAACGAACTAACTAACCCTTTAGCTTAGCTTAAGCTTTATAGGTATACTGGTTTGGATGTTTCAATAAAGATATGTTACGGAACCCTATTTTTTTTCCAAAATAAAATATATAGTCTATGTTACTCGTGGATAATGTAGCTTTCGAATGGTGAAAGAATTTTTAAAATCGGTCCAGTAGTTTTTGAGCCTATTCATTACAACCAAATAAACAAACAAAGTTTTCCTCTTTATAATATTGTAATAATAATACTGTAGATAGGGCGGCGCTTACTGATCCGATTTGAAAAATTCATTGAGTGTTAGATAGCCCAATTTTTCTTGAGGAAGGCTAAAGGCTATTTATGTACCACGGGCGAAGCCGGGGCGGGCCGCTAGTGTATGTATAAAATGTGTGGCAGTTTCTTTGTCCTTTTAGTCTGGATGGTTGTATCCATGGTTGGAATGGTTTTTTTGTATTTTTCATATAATAATGATTATTATATAGATTTATTGAACTTGCCTATACTAGTCACAGCACACGGATCTGCTTCAGGCTTCAGACTTGAGGTTGTCAATTCGACTGTATTTTTTTTTATGTGTTTGTTACCTCATAACTATTGACTGCGAATCTGAGATGTGAGACTGGAATCTTAGGATTCTTTTACAATTTTTTTGACAATACGAAGACGGTTGTTGAAGTATTTTGTTCAAAGTTATTATTTTAAATTTAAAATCACTGTTTAGCCATAATTTATAAAAAAAAAACACTTTTTTTATGTTTTTCTACAAAATACTTGGCCGCTAATTTTCAAAAAAAAAAAAAAAAAACTACAAATTCCCAGCAAATCGTCATCGTACCTCACGCACATGCGCAAGTCGCACGCGAGCGAGCACATATGCGTGTCGTGCGGCGCGGGCTTCGTCAGCGCGTACGGGCTGCGCATGCACGCGTCGAAGTCGCATAGGGGCGACGTGGTAAGTCTTGTGTGTGTTTTTTTTTGTTTCCTTTTGTTTTTTTTGACGTGACAACGTCTTAAATTAGGTTGCGGATCGGAGTCACTCATGAAAAAGTGTAACGCCCGGTAACGTTACGATGAGTCACCGAACTATGATCGGTCCGCCGCGCGCGCAGCACTAGAGAATTAGGCGCATTGAATCGGCGCGTGATTGTGTCTCTGTCTCTGTCTTTTTAGTAAACAAAATATATTTTCTATAGTTAAAATTTGTGCAATTCTTATTTTCATTCAATTCCTTGTTCCTATTGTGCAATTTAATAATATTCATATCAATAAATATTCTACCGAGAAAAAGACGTTGTCACGTAAAATCTTCGCCCGTAAAACCGACTTTACAGGCAACCATTTTTTGTCTATGTCTTAGCGTGTCAGTTGCCCGCTATGACATAGACAAAATGGTGGTTCGCCTGATGGTAAACGATCACCCGTGAACGGAGCAGAGGTAATGTACTGTAACTGCAAACGCGCTGCCTTTGCTTTTAAGGGGAAATGGATAAGGAAAGGATTGATTGGAAAGAAGGAATGGACTGAGAAGGACCATTCCTCCGGGCCTCCCGGCTTCCCCACTCGTCGTGCGAAACAGCAGCATGCTGCTTCGTCACGCCGGTCTCCTGTGGTGGTGTGGTACTTCCCCGATGCGAGCTGGCCCATTTCGTGCCTACTACTATATTTTGTATTTAATCGTAAATTTTTTGTTTTACTTGAAATGTCCGAGTATGAACTCATTTGTTTTTTCAGTTTTATAGAATTTAAACGCATTATACGGGTAATTTTTAAAGAATATTTTTTTATGACGAGGCGCGATTCGAACCCGCGTCTTTTTGCCAAACTCACCAATCGAATTTCTTCTACTCTTCCATTGAAGTACTTATTATTAATTGAATATTTTATTACATGCAAAACTGTATTCGTTGTACGTATATGTTTTTGTAGTTGTGGTCATTTTGATTAAAGGTTTCTCTATTCTTTCTTTTGACCGCCTCCTTGGTACCGAGGGGTCCTGTGTTCAATTCCCGGTGGGGACGCACAAAAAAAAATGTCTCGGTCTGGCAGGACACAGAAGGTTGATCACCTACTTGTCCGTAAAGAAAATCGATCAGTGAAACAGATGTACATCATCTGCCCCATACCCCACTGGGGGATACGGGACTTCACTTTTATTCTTTCTTTCCTTCTAGTATGTTTAAAGTAACTATATAATGTATGTGCTTGCAGGACACGAAAAAGGATGAACCGATTTCGGACAGTTTCTGCGCGGAATGCAAGATACAGTTCAAGTCGGTGGACGCATGGAAGAAGCACGTTATCGCCGCACATTATGTATTTAAGGGGAAAGGGTACGTTTTGAGATTCGGTTTTTTTTTTGTTTGTTTGCAGGTTTTTTTTTCATCTAATCCTCTGATTTAATGTTAAATTTCTTATATAAGTTATATGCGTGTGATGTATTTATTTATATGAACAAAATAAAAAAATAAAAAACGAAAGTATATATATTATATATATTATAGTAGTATATAAATTTACTCACTTTTATTAGCTGTACCTGTATGTTTGTATGTACGATCGACTCGCTTAGACTCGATTTTGACCCACTTCAAACGGAGAGATTTAATTCAAACTCTGTACTCTTATCAAGGATCGGTGACGATACATGAGCACAATCGCCATTATTAAATAAAAACCTTACGTATTCTCTGCGTCTCTGCAGAGCAAGTGAGAGACTATTGTCTATACTATCATTAAAGCGTTTTTTATTCGTATTTTTTTTTCTTCCTCAGAGCTACATGCCCAATATGCAAAGAGCATGTCAGCGAAGCGCACAAATTCTCGCATATGCGCACGCACACCACCATGCGTGCGCACGCGCATGACTATGAAAGGACACCGGCTATGACAACGTTGTCATGCGATCATGTGAGTGAAATGTTTATTTCTACTGAAATATAGCCTTAGGTTTTATTGTGGGAGTCGAGCACGCTTCGGCACGAATTGGGCCAGCTCGTATCGGGGACGTACCATACCCCACAGAAGACCGGCGTGCGATAGTAGCATGCTACTGTGTTTCGTTTGGTGAGTGGGTGTCCTTTTTCTTCCTTGTTCATTCCTTTATTCCCCTCCATTAATCCTTTCCTTATCCCTTATCGAGAAAAATTGACAATTGATTTGCATAGGCATATTGCTTAGGCAGTGCTGGTCACTTAATCAGGCGACCCACTAGCGACGCGACGCGGCGTCATTCGCCTGGCTACCGGGATAAGAGTTGCCTATTTTTTTTTATCAGGGAGGAAATCTTTAAAAGGTACTCTGTCTTTTGGGGGAACTAAAACACTAAAACCACTAAAACCTCCTCGGTGGTCAATCCTGAAGCAGTTTAAGCAGGACCCGGGGGTTCCTGCTGGATCTCTTATGGAACGCCCCGGTGCCACCCCACAGCAATATGGCAAACTTCTTGAAAATGAAAATGAAATGAAATTCTTTATTGCTTATAAAAAACAAAAGAAAGAAAAAACTGAACGACATTAAATAAGCAAAAGGCGGCCTTATCGCTAGGTAGCGATCTCTACCAGGCAACTTCTTCTTCTTCTTTCTTCTTCGGCTTCTCCTTGATTAGAGTGCTAAAAAAATGTGACCTAAGTGCTAATCCATACTTATGTTTCCAGTGCGAATCGAAATTTTTCAACCTGACAAAACTCAGGACTCACATAAAGCGAGTACACCTCGGATATAAATACGATAAGAATATCGTGTGCGAATCATGCGGGAAGCACTGTACGGTGAGTTGGGGGGGTGGATTTTTTTTTTAGATTTTTTGGGATTTTTTAGGATTTAGGAATTACCACCACGAGATGAACCACGCTCGCTGTATAGTATTCGAAACGTCGGGTTAATAATATAATGAATAAATCGCGTTTAAAATCCGTTGAAAAGTTTTTAATTTCTAAATGTATAATACTCGCGTAAAATCAAACACAAGTAAATACTATTTTTTGTGATTTTTTTGCATACTTTATGTAATATTCGGTGTATATTGAGTTACTCTATGAAATTTTCATTATTATTTTGAATGATTTATATACTGTTATAGTAGTAGATGAAACAATCAATCATAATGATTCATTGTAATAATTAAATTCAGAGTAAGGCGTGGTTGCATTTTACTTTTTTTGCTTTTTTTTTATGTCACAGTCGGCAATGGAGCTGGTGGGACGTCTGATGGTAAGCGCTACCACCGCCCATGAACATTTGTAGATTTGAAGAGGCGCAAAGTCGATTACAGACCTTACGCCTCTACAAATGGATTGCCGACTTCAAATTGGGAAGGGATTAAGAAAGGATTGGCGAGAGGAATAAAGGAAAGGACTGGGAAGAAGAAGGAAAAGGATGTGGGCCTCCGACTCCCCCACTCATCGAATGAAACACAACAGAATGCTATTTCACGCCGGTCTTCTGTGGGTGTGTGTTACTTCCCCGGTGCGAGCTGGCCCAATTCGTGCCGAAGCGTGCTCGACTACCACATAGAAATTATTAAGATGGTCTTACTTATGCCAATAAGATGGTCGTAATGTTTCAAAATATCCAGCAACCCGCACTTTTTACTCGGAATTGGTATAATTTTGTTAATAACTTAAATTTAATTGTAATTTTGTTTTGAGGCGATTTATTGTGATTGATTATGTCATCTGCTACCACAGTTATATTAAACTCTTTGTCATGTCAAAAAATGGTAGTTTTTAGTTCGATTGGTAATAAAAGAGTATTTTTTTTTTAATATATTAATTTCGTGCGTCGATAAAGTTTTCATTCATTCACAGACACCAACTGGAAGTGCATGTAATTGGATGAATCATTCAATCAATAATTCAATTCAAACGAACTAACACACTTGGTGTCTCTGTTATACACACACACACACACACACACACGCTCACACTAATTCTGCCGCACACTGCAGTCCACGGCCGCGCTGCAGTATCACCAGAGGCGGCATTCCGGCGAGCGGCCGTACGCGTGCCCGCAGTGCGCAGCGCGTTTCCGGTGCCGCGAGCACGCGCGGATACACTACCGGACGCACTCCGGCGAGCGGCCGTACTCGTGTCCGGTATGCGGG
>NW_024045140.1:452706-517828 GCF_012273895.1 Zerene cesonia
TCCGGTGCCGCGAGCACGCGCGGATACACTACCGGACGCACTCCGGCGAGCGGCCGTACTCGTGTCCGGTATGCGGGAAGGCGTTCACGCAGAAGCCGGCGCTGAACCGGCACTACGCGGTGAGCTGACGCACACACACACACACACACGCGCGCGCGCACGCAAGCAAGCACGCACACACACAAACGTGTACAAATGTACAAACATCGCTGTATATGCAATACGCGGTTGGTAGAGTCGGTATACGCAGATACGCCCATATATGCACACACACACACAAACACACACACACACAACATTAGTAGTCGTCACACACTCATACACACGCACACATGTAAACTAACAAATACGTGTGTTATTTTGTATTTTTTCTTTAACTACTAAATATTAAATAATCCGTGATTGTAGATAAAACTCAACCTCTTCATACTGAAAAATAATCTGATATTAAACATAATAAAGAGGTAACCACTCCAGATTCTTAAATGGGACCCAATGACAACAATTCTCTATGAACCACAAAAAGAATCATGTCAATCGGTTGAACACACACGGAGCTATCGAGAGAAAACCAAAAAAAAATAAGATATAGATATAGAATAGCAATTATGGAAATATTAAAATACTAGCTGCGCCCCGCGGTTTCACCCGCGTAAGCCCGTATCCCGTAGGAATATCGTGACAAAAAGTTGCCTATGTGTTATTCCAGTTGTCCAGCTATCTACGTACCAAATTTCATTGCAATCGATTAAGTAGTTTTTGCGTGAAAGAGCAACAAACAAACACACATCCATCACATCAAAACAATTATCTTTTGGTGCACAACCTAATTGATTGTCTGACGTCTTTTGACAGTTGACAAGTGACAGCTGTAAAAAGCATGTTTTCTTTTACAGATACACACTGGATCCAAGCCTTTTGAGTGTCAATACTGCGCAAAAACGTTCAGCCAGTCGAGTTCATTGAAGGCCCACGTGAAAACGGTGCATTTAAAAATACCTAGGAAAGTGAGTCAAGTTGTTGATAATAAAATTTGCTGACAAATTGTGTTTCATTCGTGTACAGTCTTCGTACATCACATTGCGCGCTGTCAGCATTTTACGCTGATACGCGACCCATTTTCAGTTCCCATTCGATCACCATTTTTTTGAAGTGAAACTTCTTTAGAATCGTTGTGATTTCAAACCTGATGCAACGGAAAAACGACAGGTAAGAGACACAAATACAAAAATGTGTAGAATGAAGCCGGCAAAGAATGAGACAGAAATATACATACTATTTTATTAATTCTTTTGTCGATTTACTTTAGTTTCACTTCTATCGTGTGTGAATCGCACACACACCTTTTTTTTATAGTGGGGAAATCTTGCATAGATACCCACGGCCCCCGGGGAAGAGGTCGTGGGTTATGTCGGATGTCGGATGAAGATTGTTTTAAAGTTTATGTGCGTTTTGTTAAAAGAAACGCTGCGCTCCCGCATAAAAAAAGAGACTGTTTAATCAAGATATTATTATTAAAACGTTTAAAATTATTAATTACGAAATAGCCATGACGAACTATAGATAAATAGTCTCACATTGCCTAGCTATTTGAAAAAAGAATATTAAGATTTCATTCATAGTTTATATTATATTCAATTGAAATGTGTCAATTGATTCTTCGTATTGTTGTATCAAATCGTATTTTCTGTCGAAGTTTGTTTGTGTTCAATTAAATCTACGGGCTTTTTATCACGATAACGGATAACCTTTGGTTGGATATTATAATATTTCAATACAGGTATGTACAATGAAGTGTAATTTTCTATTAATTCATCGTACAACGCGCTATAGTCGCAAGTTTTGCGAGCTTTTTTCTTTACGCGACTCATTATATTTTATTTTTTTTTTCCTACCTTGTTCTTCTGGGTCGTGTAAATCTTGATGTCTCGTTGACACAGCCAACTCGACGTTGACGTAAGTCTCGAATTACTCGATAACTTTCCACTAAAAACAACATTTACGCAATGCATTGGGTTAGATTCGAAGGAGTACGATAACATTTATGTAGATGGCGCTAAATCTGTTTCGGTTTAGCGCCATCTATATAAATGTTACCGTACCACTTCGAACGTAACTCAAAGGATTACATAAATGTTTCTTGTCTTAACGTATAGATGACGCGCAATTCAATTTAAGACAATTTCTTTATTAATTTATGCGTAATGTCGCGATAGCTCCGCAGCACTTACCCCCAACTCAACAACAATCAAGAGTTAACATATCAAATCCACGCGTTCCTACGAAAAAATAAATTAATAATTGTATTTTACATCATGGAGCATTAGCCATCGTTCATCTATGAGAATGTAAACTTTCTGGCGTATATTGTGAAATAGTGAAGCCAATGTTGGTCGCATTTCGGCACTCGGACAGTTTGCGTACTCTGCACGGTTTAATGTTGAATTCTTTCAATACAATCGTGTAAAGAGACATATGGTCCAGCGCAACCACTGCCGCCTCTGGCGCAGTTGGCGGGAAGCGACGAGTTTTATGCATTCTCTACTTACTCCCTTATATATTTCGATCGGTGTTGATTTTGCAATCCTATGGAGTTCAATTGGTAATACTATATATAACAAGAAATAACAATTCTGCGTTTGCTTCATAAAAATGAAACCTCCCTTTCCTATTTTGTCACACATCTTTCAAATTAATTATTTATTTTTAATAAATAGTAACAATTTAAAGATCACAATTTTTGTGAAGTACTAGGCGCGCAGGAGTGTGCAAGCGATTGCGAGGAAAGACAGAGACAGCATATCTTCAGACAGAGGTATTATGCTCAGCTTAGCCACTTGTTTTCGCCATCAAACTCATGTCAAGTCACAAAGTCACCTGTCAAAGTTGTCATCTGTCGGAAATCAAAGTGTTGAAAATAAGAAAATATTTATTATCACGTTCACTTCCGTTTTGTGCTTGGAGCGCATATAAATCTGCGTAGGGGAGATAAGTCAAAATAATTATATGGCTATATATATTATGTTTAAAAAAAGGTTTGCCAATGTTTCAACGATATCACACTAATGATATTTGTCCATCAATCACACTGAAACTGCAGAACGGAACTCGATACAGAACATAGAATATTTAGAGAAGAAAAATAGAGCCATAGATATATTATGTAACACTGTAGAAAGTACTCTAAATCTAGACATTCTAAAATCGTTTATGACGGATAATTTATGGAATTAATTTCAAAAGTAATGTCAGACCTATAGTGATTGATAAATGAAAATTTGTCACACCTCATCACACCTCAATCTAAAACAAGCAGTAAAACCTATTTCCGTAGCGGAAATGCTTACTCTTAAACCTCAAAAGCTATTCTATCTGGCCAGATTATTTGAAAAACAACACAGTATTCTTCTTGCTGGACATCCCACGGATCTTTTATATACGCACAAATTTAGATTCATCGAAGAACAAGAAATATTACGTATAGGACATTATTGCTTTTTAAATGCACTTTTCCCAATTAAAATTTATATTTTTACAAGGTTTTTATCTTATCTTATACCTTTAAACGAGCAATTCTTGTATATATATATATATATATATATATATATATATATATATATAATTGGAATCTCGGAATCGGCTCCAACGATTTTCATGAAATTTAGTATATAGGGGGTTTCGGGGGCGATAAATCGATCTAGCTAGGAATTTTTTTTAGAAAATGTCATATTCGTGTTTTTTTCCCTGACATCTATTGGTGAATAATAATACTATTTTGCTTCGTAGATAGCTGGACAACTGAAATAACACATAGGCACTTTTTATACCGATATTCCTACGGGATACGGAATTACGCGGTTTCAACCGCGGGTCACAGCTAGTTAGGAGTTATAAGGGCATCGGTGTATTTCTTCACTTAGCCTTATTAGAAAAACAAAAGGTTCTTATAAATGGAATAACAAAATCGATTATTCGAAAATCAATTTACATCCCTTTATACACGTATGTGTTAAGAAATTGATCGCTTGTATTTGAACTTTGTTTATACAAAAAAGTAATGTAGAAAAAACACGTCATAAAAGCATAGTTTGTTTCGAGTGTTGCTTCAAGTTTCAAGTCATTGTTAGATCATTTGTCTATGCCTTCTGTCTACAGTTCGTAGGCTATGACCATGAGCGTCAATAGCGTCACATGTCAATGTCAATTGTCAATTCAAAATTTATTTGAAAGAAAAAAAAAAAGTAAACGACCTATTTGTTATTGTTTTGCTAACGATTATTACCGTAATATACGTAAATTACAATTTCAATGCCTGCAAGATGAGTGCCGACACGACAATGCAACTTCCATTAACACATTCGGCTACTCAAAAACTCGTTTGATTTATAAATAATCGCGATGTTTTCAGATATTTGTGTGTCAACAAAATTTAAATGAAATGCTACCCGTAGTGATGTATAATATGGAAGGGTGTTCCAACTCGATGAATAATTTTAACTCAATATACGATGATAGTGTCATATTGAACGGTGTCAGGAATAGGAAAAAAGTGTCCGAATTACCGAATTGCCCTGTGTGCAGTTGTACGATACGACAAGGAGAGTTAGATAGTCATTTGGCCCTGGAAGTAGAGCGGTTGCAAAAGCTATCTAGTGCTTCCAAACGGAAACTGAGTTCTAATAGTCCTAGTGCGCCGATACCGGGGTCCAGTACGAGTGTCGATAATCCTAGTGAGGAGGCTGATGTCGATGTGTCTGGCTGCCTTGGTAGTGATGTGTATCAGGTATGTAGTTTTATTCGATAAAAGAATATAATTTAAGTAGCTTTAAAGGTATTTTGTTAGAAAGCTAGCTGTGGGGATATTGTGAACAAGCTATCATTAATATTTTTCTTTAGAACCATCCTGTTACCAATATAAATATGGTTATCAGGCCACGTAGGAATTTAAAAATAATATGCAAGCACTAAAATCCTAATTCAATACATATTATGAAACTAACATGTTTAAAATATAAAAACATTTTTCAATTCACTGTTATCATGGAAAGTACCAAAACTGTGCAAAATCCTATCCTAATAACAATATTATAAATGCAGAAGTTTGTAAGGATGTGTGTGTGTTTGTTGCTCTTTCACGCAAAAACTACTGAACCGGTTGCAGTGAAATTGATATGCAGATAACTGAACAACTGGAATAACATATAGACAATTTTTATCCTGATATTTCTACAGGATACAGACTTATGCGGGGCGCAGCTAGTATTATAAATGTGAAAGTTTGTTTGTTTGTCAATCACACTGATACTACAGATTTTGGTGAAATTTGGTACAGACCGAGTATGAGCTGATTTGGGAATTGATAGGATACTTTTATCATGATTTAATGCTCCCTTTGGACAAATCAGAAATCATGATATCCAGGCGGAGCCGGGACAACATGTATCCTACTAATATTATAAATGCGAAAGTTTGTAAGGATGTGTATGTGTGTTTGTTGCTCTTTAACACAAAAACTTTCACTTGTGCAAGTCCGTATCCCGTAGGAATACCAGGATAAAAAGTTGCCTATATGTTATTTCAGTTGTCCAGCTGTCTACGTACAAAATTTCATTGTAATCGGTTCAGTAGTTTTTGCGTGAAAGAGCAACAAACACACACACACACATATCCTAAAAAACTTTCACATTTATAATTTTAGTAGGATTAGTAGGATAGGATTTGTTTATTGTGATTGTTGTTTTGCTATTTCAGCGAGTTCACGGCAATCGTTTACGTCGTCTCCGTTCGCGTAGACGCTCACCGCCCCCGCAGCAAGGGGAGTGCCCCATATGCAACGCCACCCTGCCGGCGTCCAGGCTGCAGAGGCACGCGTTGCGATGCCTGAAGCGTACCGGAGCGGAGATGGATGAGGACGTGCCGGATACCAGCTCGGAGGAGGGCAGTATTGATGTTGAGGTGGGCGCTGGGTGTTATCCCACTGGTCTTCCGGTGTGCTATGTTTATTTAATGCATCATCACTTGCCATAATTGGTCATGTTTAATGCAACATTGCTTGCATATTTATTTATTATTTATAGTACATATCACCGAAAAATAAATTTACGTTGTTACCCAAAAAAAAAGAAGTACATGCCGGCACATATGCACTATAAGACGGCCTTATCGCTCAAGAGCAATCTCTTCCAGCCATATTGTATAAAATCTATTCTTATATTATACAGAGGAAAGTTTTGTATCTCCGTTAAAAGTGTTCACATGAATTGAATTCCACTGAACCGATTTTAAATACTCATTTACCATCAGATTGCTGCAACTTCACTGAGTGGCATAGGCTATGTATGTACCACGGGCGAAGCTGGGGCGGAATGCTAGTAGTTATATATGTGGGAGTCGAGCACGCTTCCATGCGTATTGTAAGAAAACAGTATATAGTTACCTCTATGACATACATACACACATACACAATGCGTCGAGGTCAAATAGAATGTCATCAGTACGTTCCTCAATAAATGGCCTATTAAACACATAAAAGAAACATTTTTCAAATCGGACCATTTGTTGCTGAGATTAGCGAGAGTTCAACCAAACGAACAAATTCTTCAGCTTCATAATATTAGTCTTCTCATCTCTCTCTTATATATAAAATTCCCTCGTCACAATTATTGTTACCGAACTCCTCTGAAAGGGCTGGGCTGATTGTTATGAAATCTGTTATGAATCCTGAGGTCAGCTAGTATTTTTCATACCCCCAAAATGATAACTAGTAAGACAGAATAGCGTTTGCCCGGTATGCTAGTATTAGTATATATTCTATACTATAGAATAGACACACATTTTTTTTTATGTCATAGCAAGCAACTGAGCTGGTGGTTCGCCTGATGGTAAGCGATCACCATAGCCCATGAACATTCGCAAAGGTGTCTCTGCGAATGTGCTACCCGCATTTATGAGGTAAGGGAAAAGGAAAGGTTTAACAACTGGAAGGAAGGAATGGACTGGGATGGGTGAGGAAAAGGAAAGGGGCCTCCGGCTGCCCCACTCACCGTACGAAACACAGTGGCATACCACTATTTCAAGCCGGTTTTCTGTGCGGATGTGGTACTTCGTACCGCTGCGAGCTGACCCAATTCGTGCCGGAACGTGCTCGACTCCCACAACGAAATCACTTCTAAGCGATAAGGCCGCCAAATTGTACAGTAGATATTGTTTATTGGTTTGTGCATAGTACAATAAAGTGTTGTTTTTTTGTTTTTTTAAACTGTTGCTATTGTTTTTTTTTTGTGTAAAATATAATTAAAGTAAAGTTTTGTTTGTACTTAAATAGCTGTTAGCTGCAGGCTGTGAAATGTACTTACTGTACGTAATGACAGCACTAAGTATTTGTTTGTAATTTTTATAAAACTTTCCCATTCATGTTACCCGTGTATGTCATGTTGGTGATCCTTAATGTAATAAATAAATAAATAAATAAATAAATAAATAAATAAATAAATAAATGAATGAATGAATGAATAAATGAATAAATAAATGAATGAATGAATGAATAAACGAATAAATAAATGAATGAATGAATAAACGAATAAATGAATAAATAAATAAATGTCTCAGAACGACGAGCCGAGCGGCTTCGGCGCGGAGTACCAGTGGTGCGGCGAGTGGCGGGTGCGCGCCGCCGCGCTGCAGCCGGCCGACGCGCGCCCCGGCACCAGCGTGCGCCGCGCCTCCACCGACCGCGCGCTCGTGAGTCTGGACCTTATTGCCTTAGCAATTAGGTGGTTATTTGCATGACGGGTTAAGCTTTTAGAAACTCAGTGCGCGCCGCGCCACAGACCGCGTGCTGGTGAGTTTGGACCTTATTGCCTTGGCGATTAGGTGGTTATTTGCATGACGGGTGAAGCTTTTAGAAACTCAGCGTGCGCCGCGCCACAGACCGCGCGCTCGTGAGTTTGGACCTTATTGCCTTGACAATAAGACATTTAGTTGTATGAAAGGTGAAGTTTTCAGAGACTCAGCGCGCGCCGCGCCTCCAGCGACCGCCGACCGCGCGATCTTGACGCGTGCTAGTGAGTCTGAACCTTATTGCCTTAGCAATTAGGTGGTTTTTTGCATGACGGATGAAGCTTTCAGAGACTCATCGTGCGCCGCGCGCTCGTGAGTTTGGACCTTATTGCCTTGACAATAAGACGTTTAGTTGTATGAGTGGTGAAGCTTACAGAGACTCAGCGTGCCCGGTGCCTCCACCGATCGCGTGCTCGTGAGTGTGGACCTTATTGCCTTGACAATAAGACGTTTAGTTGTATGAGTGGTGAAGCTTACAAGTTGAATACATTTGAGTCTGATAACCGGGACCAGTTTGAACCTTATTTTCTCGGTGATAAGGTGTTTATTTGCATGAGGGGTGAAACCTGTCTTGTTGGCATTTCCTGGACACTATAGAAGAGAGACTACACTAATACAATATATTATATAATTTTGTATTTCTTTTTTTTCAGGTGGTAGATCACGACGAAGACACGGAGCTATACGGGCCACCACAATACTCCCCCTCGCGCATAGCGCCCAATGTAAGTTCTAAAACAAATATAATCACGCTAATTTTGTAAACTAGCGGTCCGCCCCGGCTTCGCCCGTGGTACATATGTAGCCTAAAGCCTTCTTCAATAATTGGGCTATTTAACACTGAAAGAATTTTTCAAATCGGACCAGTAGCTCCTGAGATTAGTGCGTTCAAACAAAAACACTCTTCAGCTTTATAATATTTACATAGATGTGAAAGTATAAGCAGTTTGTTTATATGATTGTCCGTCAATCACGCTGAAACTACTAAACGGATTTTGATATAATTTGGTCCAATAGACAGGGGTAACTTGGTGGGGATATTTTTATCCCGATTAAATGCTCCCTTGGGATAAATCGGGAATATTGATATCCAGGCGGAGCCGGGACGAGCGTCTAGTTAATCATAACGTTAGATGCAACTTCTGGCTTAATATGTTTTTGAACGAGTAAATGTCATATGGCTGTCAGTGTTCTCTATCAAAACTTGTTTAGTTCTCCTTCCTACTAATATTATAAATGCGAAAGTTTCTGAGGATAGATGTGCGTGTGTTTGTTGCTCTTTCACGCAAAAACTACTGAACCGATTGCTATGAAATTTGGTACGTAGACAGCTGGACGACTGAAATAACATATAGGTAACTTTTTATCCCGATATCCCTACGGGATACGGACTTACGCGGGTAGTTCTATATAACATCGCATTGCTTTGTAACGTGGCGATGTGTCCCTTAAAAGGAAATCAGAAAGAGTTTGAACGCATTTCAGACGGAGGAGGATCAAGCAGAGGAGTCGAACGGGAACGAAGAAGAGAACGCCGAAGATGGTGACGCGGAGGCGCAGAAGAATCACAGGCCGAATGGGTTGGTGGAGGCCAGTGCGGAGGTGAGAGTTGGAATATATAAAAAGTGCGGGCTCGTATCCTTTTCCTTACCCTTCCTCTCGTCAATCCTTTCTTCGTCCCTTTCCAATTTGAAGTCGACAATCCATTTGTAGAGGCGCTTGGTCTGCAATGGACCTTACGCCTCTCCAAATGTCCACGGGCGGTGGTAGCGCTCACCATCAGGCGACCCGCCAGCTCCATTCCCGATTATGATATAAAAACAAAAACTTATAATAAACAAATCTTCTGCTATCTTTCCATCTGTGTCGAAACTCAATCTAAAAACATTTATTCATTCAATTAAACTCCTTCTAGAAGCGCTTTCGAATCGTCATAACACAGTTTTTTACATTTACCACCGGTTCGGAAAGCAGTTTCCATAGAGAAGAGATGACAAGAAACTGTATTAAAGAATATACCGGTATACTGTATGATGTATCAAAGTTCTGAGGTTTTACGTTCCCATGGGATTTCCGGGATAAACACTGTCCTATGTCCTTACAACACTATACTATCCTATATCCCAAACTATCTATGTATCAAATCTCTTCCAAATCGTTCCAGTAGTTTCCGAGATGAAACTATTCAATAAACCAAACTCTAGCTTTAGATATAAGTTAATACAGATTATATAGTTTAAAATAAAATCCTTAACTGTTCCGTTAAATTCATTGATTTTTTTCTGTTTCCAGACAAGAATACAAGCATTGAAAGCGAAAATAAAAGATTTAGAGAAGAAACAGAACACTGCGTTAGAGGTATGTATCATATTTTTGTATGTCACAGCGGGCAACTGAGCTGGTGGTTCGCCTGATGGTAAACGATCACCACCGCCCGTGAACAGAGCAGAGGTAGTGCCTCTGCGAATGTGATGTCCGCTTTATGAGATAAGGGATAAAGAAAGGATTGAGGAAAAAAGGAATCCACTAGGGTCAGGAAAAGAAAACTCCACAATTTTTGTTGATTTGCCCGCTTTGATGGGGATGAAGGATAGGACTGGGGAGGTTAAGGAAAAGAATCTGGGCCACCGACTCCCCCCCCTCACCGTACGAAACACAGTAGCATGCTGCTATTTCACGCCGGTCTCCAGTGGGAGTGTGGTGCTTCCCCCAGTGCGAGCTGCCACAATTCGTGCCGAATCGTGCTCGACTCCCCACCACCTCAACATACCAGCCC
The DNA here is from genome assembly GCF_012273895.1 of Zerene cesonia. NCBI lineage: Eukaryota > Metazoa > Arthropoda > Insecta > Lepidoptera > Pieridae > Zerene > Zerene cesonia. The sequence goes on from NW_024045140.1 coordinate 463,322, forward strand.
ATTTAAAAAAAAATGAAGTCCCGTGTCCCCTACTGGGGTATGGGGCAGATGATATACATCTGTTTCACTGATCGATTTTCTTTATAGACAAGTAGGTGATCAGCCTTCTGTGTCCTGCCAGACCGAGACTTTTTTTTTTTTTTTTTTGTGCGTCCCCACCGGGAATTGAACCCAGGACTCCTCTGTTCTACGCCCACGCGTTAACCACTATACCAAGGAGGCGGTCCACACATCCCATTTAATTGATCTTAAATGTTTCTTTCAGGCGAAATGCCTCATATGCCTGGGCCCCTACACGTCGCCGGCGGTGTCGATACAGTGCTGGCATGTGTACTGCGAAGTGAGTACTTGAATATCTAGATTCTAGATCTAGGCTCATGTTGGGGCATCTAATGAGGGGCAGACAGTGTGGTGGTTACTGTAGTAAGGTGGTGGATAATTATTTACGTGGGAATTAAAGATTTTGACGGATTTTAAACGCGATTTATTTGTTATATTATTAATCCGACGTTTTGAACACTTTACAGCGAACGTGGTCAAGGGGAGACCGTGTATACAATGAATAAATCGCGTTTAAAATCCGTTAAAAAGTCTTTAATTCTTAAATGTATAATACTCGCGTGAAATCAAACACAAGAAAATACTAAACTATTTATTAAAAAAAAACGTAATGTCAATTTTCACAAATAAACTAGAGATTTTTTTCTTTTTGGTATTTCCTACATGATGACTATGCAGGTTCTTCTTTGCTTCATAGAGAATAATTGTTGTGATTTGGTCACATTTTAGAATCTGGAGTGGGTACCTCCCCCCTCTCCTGCCAGGGAAATTGGTGATCGTTTTCTTAGAAAGAAATCAGTTTTCTTACCATAAGGATCCCGTTTTTTTTTTCAAAATTTTACCATTCATGCCGCCAAATTAATCTTCTTTGTGCCTTAATAAAACTGTTTAAAAAAGGAAATACAGCGGAATTGACCGAGCCTTTCTCCAGCCGTGTATTAAAACAGACGATTACATAAAATAAACTTCTATGACATATCCCGTACATTTGTTTGTATGTTTGTTTTATTCGGAAATCGCTCCCGCAGGTCTGTTGGTTGCAATCGCTTCGCGCCAAGAAGATCTGCCCGCAGTGTAATGCCATAACCACAGCTGAGCATTTACGAAGGATCTACATGTGAAATTATTGAAGATATTTGCTAAATATGCAATTGTAATTGATAAAAGGCGAAACGGAACGTTTTCTCGTACGGTGAGATACGAAATGGATAGAAAAAACAGTGAGATCGAAGAGCACAGAGTAAAAAATTAAAATGACCTTTAGGTTATTTGAAGAAACCAAAAAGGTTTTATTAAAGTGTGAATTGTGTTAATTTATCGTTCGAAAAATTAAAAAACTGAAATGTTAAAAAAAAACGATTTATTCGTCATTCGTCAATTTAAAAAATGTGTGTAATTTATTTGGCAATAGTGACAGACAGCGTATGAAAATTACACTGATCAACAAAAAAACTTTTTTTCTATGTAACAAGAAAATTTTGGCTGATTCTATTAGGAATAAGATCAAATAGAGTAAAACTGGTATTCTAAAGTTTTCAATACGAATAGTTTTATTGTAATATTATTTTTTTCACTTTTCTTAAATTACAAGTTATTTTAACAAAAATTAAATTATTATCAATGTTATAATATTAATATAAATACTTTTTTATAATTTTCTTCTGTATTTCGCGTCAGGAACGTCCCTCTGTAATCCCCAGCAATAACCTGCCAGCATAGTTGGACTGTATTTTCCCTGGTATCGTTTTCTATGGTAAAAATGACTTGGTGGAATCGTTCCCCGTGTTCATCGCTAACGGCACCCAAGTTTGGGGGAAAAAGTCTAAATGTGAATGTAAAAAATGTATTTTGAAGGACATATTGCAACCTAAGGCGTAATAATTCTCTAAAAGTTCCTGGACAATAGTTTTATAGTCATTTGATCGGTGATTTCCAAGAAAATTTTCAGTGATTTTTATTAATTTTTTCTAAGCTGGTATTTCCAGATCATCGAATCGCTCTTTAAATATATCTTGTTTTATCACTTGCCTGATTTAATGCCATACAAAATCACCCTATTTAATCTTGGCGTTGGCTTTAATCACTGATTTTAGGGAACTTTTCTTTTAGGTATTGAAATCCAGCGCCATTTTTTTCAATTGCTTTCACAAAGTTTTTCATCAGACTAAGTTTTATATGAAGAAGTGGTAAAAATATGCCTTTAGTTTGTACTAATGGAGTGTGTTTTACATTTTTTAATTCTAGAGTAAGAGATCGCCTTTCGCGCCAATTTTCTTAACGTAATGGTTCTTCCTATCCCAACTGTCCCATTCGCAAAGAAAACAACAAAATTTTGTATACCCAAGTTGCAATCCTAATAAAAGGGCAACAACTTTTAAATCTCCGCTTATTCTCCATTTATGCTCTCGATATTGTATCTTTTCTAAAAGAAATTTCATAGGATTATTTCATGTTAGCACCTTAACCTATTGGTACAGAGGGAAGATTATTGATAAGTGCCGGAACACAGAAACTAGTCCGAATCAAATTAATATACATATGATTTTGTGGAGAGGTTAGGTAGATAATTCGAAATTACTGCTTACTTTTCTTGTTACAAAATCTTGTTGATCAGTGTTATTAATTTATCAAAAAGTGTAAAATATGTCATCAGTTATTATATCAATAAATCCAGATATATGTGGTTGTAATAATACTTTATATCAATTCCGTTTTTGAGAATAACACGAGATAGATTTTGGCGCGAATAAAATTGGCCGCCAAATTACAAGTGTCATTTTGACAGTTAGTGTGACCATTGAGTTTTTTTTTACACGGCATACGCATGGTGACAATATTGTGTGTATATAAAGTACTTTAAAAGATGTTTAATTATTCAGGAACGTGAAAGTTTTCTTTTTAACTTTAAATGCGGGTACTCAAGCGTGTACACACACACATAGACAAATACACATATACACAGATATATCTATGTATAGATTATACTATTTGAATCGTGTAAGTGTATTATAAATGTATGCGAAACTTGTGAGATTTAAGGGAGGGGAGGGGACCGGGAGTGGAATTGCTCATAACGAAGTGTTTTATTTAGTGTTTAAGGATAGATGTAAAAAAAACATTGCCTTCCGTGAAGATATACAATAATAGGGTAATTTACTGTGTAAATAAAATTATTTGTGTAATTCCGTTGTTTTATTATCAACCGACTTCTAAAAAGTTAGGTTATCAAACCAACTGTATTTTTTTTTGAGTCATAGCGGGCACCTGAGTTGGTGGTTCGCCTGATGGTAAGCGATCACCACCGCACATGAACAGAGCAGTGGTATTGCCTCTGCGAATGTGATGCCCGCTTTATGAGATGAGGGATCAAGAAAGGATTGACGAAAAAAGGAATCCACTAAGGTGAGGAAAAGGAAACTCCACTATTTTTGTTACCTTTGTTTCTTATGAAATTTAGAATGGTAAATAAACAGTTTCTCTCTCATACATAACTCACAATTCAACCTCAAAACTCCCTACGCGAGTCTGAGTTTCCTAATTAACGTAAAAATAGACTGAACGTTAGGCAAGCCATACACGCTACGGTCTACCGTAGAGGTCATCTGTGCAGCTATGCCTGTGCAGGCAGGCCAAACATTGGTAGCGTGTATGGGGACATTCCGGTGTACCGGAGCGGTCTTCAGTTCTTTTTGCGATGGCATCGAATGAGGACGATGACGCGCGGGCAGTGCTAGGCCTTGCTTTAATTTTGAAAATAAAAGATACAAAAACAGTGAAAAGGAAGCGAAAAAAGTGGTGTAAGCATTGGTTATTGAAAAGGAGAACATATAGTCATGTTAACTTATTGAATGAATTAAAATTTGAACCAGATGATTTTAAAAACTATCTCCGAATGGACGAGAAAGACACCTTTGCGTGTGTGCGTGCACCGCATTTGTAGAGGCGCTCGGTCTGCAATCGACCTTACGCCTCTCCAAATGTCCACGGCCGGTGGTAGCGCTTAGGATCAGGCGACCCACCAGCTCCAGTGCCGACGATACCATAAAAAAATAATTCATATCGTGTTCTGGTATAACAACTCGTGATGCAGGAGATGACTAGAGATTAAATAAAAAGAATAATGGTTAAAAACACGCTTTAATTATAGAAATGTCTAAATTGTTCACTTGCTTTTATACGTAGTATATTAGTATGTTATCAGTGCAATAATATCATTCGTAAGTAAATTCGTAAATAAACTAATGAAATAATTTTGCAACGATCTTTAGTAAGTGTTCAAAGATTGAATTATGTCTGTTCATTTAAAGTGGATCAAAATCGAATCCTAAGGTTACATACAAACAAAGGGGTGAAGCTAATATAATGGTGTTTTAAAGAATAGAATGTTTCGTAGTGGAACTTTATTATTTAATCGTTGGTTTCCGCACTAACTAAAGTCTCCACAGCGTCGCCGCCGTCAGGCTGAAAATAATAATAATCATTTATTTGTTTGAATTGTGGTAATACAGAATTCACATGGTCAACAATAATATAGTCCACACAATTCGCTAAACAATCGGCATACAAATTTCATATTTTTAAATACATAAAACATTAATCACAGTTTCATAATTAAATTAGAAAGAAATTTTATATGTTTTTATATGTTTGTCATCTAAAAATATAATGTAATGTATATCGTCATAATAATTCTCCTAGTCAACATTTAAAAAATAAAATTTTCTATATTAAATTGGTTTAGGTGTACTAAATAAAAACAATATTTCAAATAATACCCTATCTATATAGTTAGTTACAAATCTACTTTATTTGCGAAAACAATTTACATATGGCAACATTTGACAACTTTATAGACAAAATCTGGGATTAGCTGTATGTAAAATTGCTGTTCGTTAATCTGGGCTTAGCTGATTTTGATAATATTAGTTCTGATGCATTCATAATAGTCTACGGCAGGTTAATCAGGTACAATATATGAGGATATGTGTCGATAAAATTTTCTATGGCGTTGCGAAGAAGTCGCCGGGTCAGCTAGTACATATTATAGAAATAAGTATCGGATATTAACGTATCCTACCTCATTAGTAACGAAATAAATTATAATTTTCTCTTTCCACCCTTCTTTTTATTTTTTATTTTTGTACATTTAAAAATCCTACCCATAGCTTGCTTGGTAGAAATCGCTTAGTTGCGATAAGACCGCCTTTTTCGGCTCCGTGTTATGCTGTTTTCGTTTTTTTATATTTATTGTAATGTAATTGGTGCTAAATAAAGTATATATTATAATTTTATGTATGGCAACATTGGGGAAATTTCGGACATTAATTGCCAAGAAAACTCATGTCTCACCAGAATCAAATATTTACCTGCATATCGGCAACAGTTAACGGTGGCTCGTCGTCCCGTAGCACAGTTTCTCCGTCTAATTTCTTCAAATTGGGCAAACGTCGCGCCGCCTCTGAGCGCCAAGTGTCAAGCTCGCACGCGTCATACAGAGGGTTGCCAACGAACAAAAGGTCATCTAGATTCGGGAGTTCCTGTACATTTTTATTATTTGTTTATTTATTCTTAATTGTACAAAATATATGTTAATGTAAAACTGTTAACACTGTTAGCTTATAATCAATCTAGTTAGATTGTAATCCTATTCTATCCTACTAATATCCTACTAATATCCTACTAATATTCCTACTAATCCCTACTAATATTATAAATGCGAAAGTATGTAAGGATGTGTGTGTGTGTGTGTGTTTGTTGCTCTTTCACGCAAAAACTACTGAACCGATTGCAATGAAATTTGGTATGTAGATAGCTGGACAACTGGAATAACATATAGGCAACTTTTATGCCGATATTCCTACGGGATACGCGTGTGAAACCGCGGGGCGCGGCTTATTCAAGTTGACCAATATAAACAGAGTCGCCCATCGTAGTTCTAAAAAACTAACCTGTAGTTTATTGAATTCGCTCCACTCTTTCACCAAATTGTTACTCATGTATAAAACTTTCAAATTTCTCAAAACGTTGATGCCTTTGAGTTTTTCTATCAAATTATATGATATCCATAACTCTTCCAAAGTATCGCTTAAACATTCCTAAAACACAACTTGAATATTAATCCTTAGATTATCTAATACGATGTTTTTATAGTGCATTCGGAACTTTTAGGATGCGAGATCATTTCGGAAGTTTGTGAATAACAAAGAGGGTCGTTTCTTCGTGAGTATCGTATAGGAATTGTGCGAAAGAATCTAGTTTGATACTAAAAGAACTAATAGAAATAATAGCATTCACATTTGGATCACATTGTTGGATTTAACCTGTCCGAAATAACCCCAATGAAGTTTAGTGCAATAAAATATCTATATTTGTTATTTATTTATACAGATATTAAAATTGTTGTTTAAAGGTATGTATTCTAGCCATGTTTTTGAACGATATTAGTTAAATAATCTTTATTAAATTACAAATATTCATTTTATTCGATGGGATGGCAATTAAATAAAAACATGTAGGTAGTTGTAAACTGTGTACCTACGCTCCTGTTGTTTCGGCCATTTCATTTATTTATAAAATAAAATAAAAAATGCTATAATTGGTGCATTAAATAAAATCAATGATTAAATAATTTAAAAATGAATGTCGTAGAGATTTTCCTACTTGGTATTTAATCAAACTGACCGCCTTCTTGGTGCAGTGGTTATCGCGTGAGCTTAGAACCGAGGGGTCCTGGGTTCGATTCCCGGTGGGGACGCACAAAAAAAAAATGTCTCGGTCTGGCAGGACACAGAAGGCTGAGCACCTACTTGTCCATAAAGAAAATCGATCAGTGAAACAGATGTATAATATCATCTGCCCCATACCCCACTAGGGGACACGGGTCTTCACTATTTAATCAAACTCACCATTCCTGCGAACGATTTAATATAATTCCTTCCCAAAGACAAAACTCTTAATTTTTTCAAGCTATTCAATCCAGTCACCTTTTCGATCACATTTGTTGATAAACTTAATTTCCTTAAATAAGAAATACATGATATCTCAAATGATGATGATATATAAATACTGCTATGTTAAGAAATGCATGCCTCTAATGACATGTGATTTTTATAAATAAAAAATAGAAGTATACACAGACACACATGCACAAACGCACACATACACACGCACACAATTTTTAAATTTGACGTAGTATGACGTAGCATGGGGGATGTCTCTGTGGCCTTCCCCCCACACCCATTGGAACAACGCCTGGCTTAGACTGTAGTGTCCTAGAATAAAAGCCTGTAGATTTGTAAATTTACGTGGATAAAGCAGGGTATAGCTAGTAAATATGTCATGTTTTTACTCACTCGCAATGGGTCAAACACGATAACGTATTGTCCATTTTCTCAATTGGCGGCCATTGAAATATAAGACTGACTTCTGTTGCAGATGACGCGTGATGTCCAGTTTTCTCCTCCCATCGTTTTATAGCCTCTTTTATCGTTGTTGCCTTGTTAACAGCCATTGCAATGAACTTAGTAACGTTGATATTGATTTAACATTCGGACAATATGTGATTTTGAGGTTATTACCACTATATAAATGAATTAAATTGTAGTGGCTCTTTGTAATATGAAAATAACCGATTTTACCAAATGCATATGGATGAATATACGGTACATGTACCAAAATGCCAATTTTTTTATAGATTTTGGTTTGTATGTCTGTCTATCTGCTAGTGGAACGGGTAGACCGATGTGGCTTGGAATGTACAAGCCACAAGCAAATAAGAGTAGTTTAATTCAGTCATAAATTAAAGTTACATTGTAGGAACTATAAACATTTCTGAATTTTAGATAAAAAATCTTGTGCGTTTATTTATTTTATTTAAAAACAAACAAACACTTTCGCATTTATAATACTGGTAAGCATAATTCCTGCTAATCTTAACTAAGTTTCATTCTAATAATCATATAATTTTGTGCTGAATTATCAATTTTTGTTATTATTGTGACGCGTTATTCCCCTCCATTCTAGTGTACTGGGTAAGGTTCTAAGGAAACTTTCGAAAATACACATTAAACCTAAATCACTAAAAGCACATTATATAATATATTTCAATTTGTTTTCGGTAAACACATTGAATTCATTATCCATCATTATCATTCATATTTATTATCATTATCTGAAAATTAAAACCATAAATAAGGTTTGCATAATCTGTCCTTCTCAATACCTATTGACCCGTTTGTCCTATTCGCCCGCCATTTTGTTATGCCCGCAAATCCACTATAATTTGCTAAAGTAATGGCATATTTTTATGTGAATTACTGTTGAAAGTGTTTTTACTTGAATATTTCAATTGAAAAATATACAAAAAGCTAATCATAGCAAGCAAATAATTCATTTTCATTTTGACAAGTCAATGTGACATTTCGTTTTTTTTAAGAAAAAAGTCATAGTTATCACGTAATTTTTCCTTTTGCTATTTTCTTTTTTAATTAAAAAAGTAAAGCTCAATCTATTCCCCTTCTAAATAAAGTGTTTTATTTGAAAATAATCGTGCGTGTATAATTTAATATTACTATCGCTAAGGCAGTTGGATTATCAAAAACTTACAATGATTATACCATAAGCCAACAATAAATAGCTTCCTTTTTCAAAAAAATATGTCGCCCCAGAGTCCAATTTAAAAAAACAAATTTGACATTTTGATTTTTTCTTGTTCCCGCTGAATACAACAATTTTGAAATAAAATCACGAAAATACAAAAGAATATTTATTTTGTGAATTAAATTGTAACATAAAAACATTTCGAAGTACATTTCAAAATAGTCATAGGTCTAAATTTATTCTTAATATTGTGGTTATAAGTGAAAAATGGCATCAAAAACCGTTAGAATGGTAAATGTTATTCCTACAACGAAGATTAAGGTAAGCTATTTCCGATAATTTAGTATGATTTACCGCCACTATTTCATTAAAATTTGTATTTACTGTGACTCGCTATAGGTCATCGAAATAATAAACATTATCATTTATATTTACATTAGTAAGATGTAATAACTATAAAAAAGGGTTCATCTCATTCATTGTATTTGAACTTAGAATCGATGGTTAATTGTGTTGAAGTTGGTTAATTGCATTTTGATTTAAACTAAATAAACTGCAAGTTTCTTTAAAAAATACCATCATAATCAGACACTACACTTTCTATGTATGTGAAGGTGCATACAAACAAATGAAATGCTGTTTAGTAATAGTTCAGGTCTTGCATTCAAGTGTTCCAAGTGAATAATATAAAAATGTTTTATATTACTCCACTTGTATTGAATCAAAATTTGAGAAAAATGTACTTATATATTCAAACAAAGTAATAAGCTTTTAGAAATTAAAAACTTTTCAACGGATGTTAAACGCGATTTATTCATTATATTATTAACCCGACGTTTCAGTTTTATATCGCGTTTAAAATCCGTTGAAAAGTTTTTAATTTCTAAATGTATAATACTCGCGTGAAACCAAACACAAGAAAATACTAAAGTAATAAGCTGTTAAATTGTGTGCTTGAAAATCGTGTGTTCGAAATTTATAATCTTATGCAGCTTAGTTTCTGACAGCAATTAACATATCTTTAACTTCTTAATTCATAGCCTTTAAATTATATGCCTATTAATATGCCTTTTCAAACTTTATGGCAACAACTTAAATATCTATTGAAGCCAAGCCAGGAGCAAATAGTTAGTCATTAATCTATCTATTACAGAAAGAGATTCTTGACGACGATGATGACTGTGTATCCTGCAAGCTGTGCAGCAAGGGCTTTGCCAGTGAGATGGCGCTGAACAATCATGCAAAGATCGAGCACATGGAGGCGTGGATGTCTGGTGAGGATGTTTGCCTCAAGAAGGTTGTGCCGAATGTGAGTTTTCATCCATCTAATGCTTTTATTGCATACAAATGGCTGTCCAATTTGTATGTTATAAAGAGGAATCTTTTGTAGTTTTATATCTGTATATATATTTGTTTGACTGTGTCATATGTGTACCACGGCTGAAGCCAGGGCGAACAGCTAGTGTGTTATATTCAGATTAATATATCTCTACATGATTTAATTGGGTCTTTTTTATCTGTGAAATAAATAGTCATAGTCGAATAACATTTTTAAAACAAATATGAATTACTGCTTCTTTAAGAAGTCTGATTGAATAAATATATGTTTGAATTTGAGTTTGAGTTTAGTTTAGAAAGTACTAGCTGCGCCCCGCGGTTTCACCCGCGTAAGTCCGTATCCCGTAGGAATAACGGGATAAAGAGTTGTCTATATGTTATTCCAGTTGTCCAGCTATCTACGTAACAAATTTAATTGCAACCTGTTCAGTAGTTTTTGTGTGAATGAGCAAAAATCACACACACATCCTTACAAACTATCGCATTTATGATATTTGTAGAATAGGATAGGATAGGACTAGTATTATAGAAATTTGTTTGAGAGGTGATTTTCCACAATGGTGGAGGCTTTTTCATGACATCAGAAAGCAAACTAACAAACACATTTCCTGATGGTAAGGTAATTGCTCCACCCATAGACTTTCTTTATTAATTATTTTCCCCGACTGAAACTGCATTATTTTAATAATTTCAGAACAAAAACAAATTCACGGAGGCCCAATTAAAGGAGATTAAGATGAAGACAGAAAGAATGCTGTCGTCCATGCAACCCACTGACATGAGTGCCCTTGCTTCGGCAGATGTTGGTTATATAATTATAAAGGTAATGTACTAGCTCTGATACTAGACTGCCTTCTTAGAACAGTGGTTAACATATGATTGTAGAACCGAGTTGTCCTTGGTTCGATTCCTGGTGGGAACTCCCAAAAAATATATTTCGGTCTAGCAGGAGATGAGAGGGCTGATCACTTACATGTTCATAAAGATAATCGATCAGTGAAACAGACGTATATCATCTGGCCCATACCCCACTACGGGGACACGGGACTTCGCTTATATACTAGCTATTTTCATGTGGCTTTGCTTGCATTCCCTATGTTATACAGCTGTCCATCATTTGACATTAAACTAGTAATTTATATTTTACAGGATGACAGCATACCCAGTGACGCTAAAGACATAAAGCGCGCCAAGGTCGATAAGAGTGCGAGGGAGAAGGCGAAAGAGAAGAAAAGAGAGGAAAAGGAGAAAGAACCGATACCGATAACGTGAGTACGCTATCTAATGGATATTCGGTCGCGGAAAAAAACGGAAAAAAATGAAATTTATCCAGTGAGACAGTGTGACGTGAAAGATTTAAGAAAGCGCATGTTACTTGAACTAGATATTGAAAATAATAACACTGTAATAAAAGTGCCTTCTTCCAATGACCAGGGGCCCGTTCGAGTGCCTCCAGCCGTCGAACTTCATAGCGGACGGCACGTGCCACCAGATGTTCTTCTCGTGCTGCGAGTACTCGGCGCACTACCGCGACGAGCACACGCGCCGGCGCAAGGGGCTGCGCTGCCAGGTGTGCGAGCGCCCGCTCGCCGCCGAGCGCGCCGCGCGCCACACGTGCCAGGTGCTGTGCTGTGCGCCAGCGGGTGTGGGGTGCCAGTGTGCGGTGTGCCAGTGGGTGGGGGTGCCAGTGTGCGGTGTGCCAGTGGGTGGGGGTGCCAGTGTGCGGTGTGCCAGTGTGCGGTGTGCCAGTGGGTGGGGGTGCCAGTGTGCGGTGTGCCAGTGGGTGGGGGTGCCAGTGTGCGGTGTGCCAGTGGGTAGGGGTGCCAGTGTGCGGTGTGCCAGTGGGTGAACGTATTGAGAAATTAAAAAAAAAACAATCCCACAGTTGTTCTTGGTATGCCGGTGTGTCAGGGTGGGGGCGTGCCAGTGTGTAAACATGTTGATAAAATGTATGTAAGTGTGGTTGTTGTGTGCCAATGTGTATACAAAACCAATAAAGAATATAAAAAGAAATTAAACATTATTACACATGTGTGGTGTTGTGTTGTGTGTGTGTGCCAGACAACTTGAGAAATTAAAAAAAATACGCACGTGGAGAGTGGTGTTTTGAGTTTGTGGGTGTGCCAGTGTGTATGCAAGACAATTTAAGAAATTTTAATAAAAATAGCTCACTTACAGACTGTTTAAACTTCAAATGTTTTTAAAGACAGGACATAGTTTGTTGAGTCTGAAAGTAAAATTATAAGTAGAATAAATATTTGAATGAAAGTATTTGAATAATAAATTTGCAATTTTCTTATTATTAGTTCTCATTCTTAACCGATAGAAAGTTCCATTTTGTTGAATTTTATTTATGTTTGATTTAATGGTTGTTAAAATTAACAGTGTAAATGTAAACTCAAATAGTACTTGACTAATGTTGTAAAGCAATTCACATTTAATACTTGTACTAAGTTGTAAACTTACTAATATCCGAAAAGCGAAACTTTACAAGTATGGATGTTTTTACTCTTTCATGCGAAACAGCTGATCGTATCTGTATGAGATTTGGTACAGAGATAGATGATAGTCGTAGCACATAGGCTACTTCGTATCCGAACACCACGCGAGCGACGCCGCGGGTCACAGCTAGTATATAATATTCCGTTTGACACCGCAGACGTGCGGCGCTGGATTCGAGCAGGAGGCGCAGCTCGCGGAGCACTGCGCCAGCCACACGAAGCGCAAGCCGCACCAGTGCAGCGTGTGCCGCAAGCGCTTCACGCAGCACGGCGGCCTGCAGCAGCACATGCGCGCGCACACCGGCGACCGCCCGTTCCCGTGCACCTTCTGCCCCAAGGCCTTCACGCAGAAGTCCGGCCTGGACCAGCACCTGCGCATACACACCAAGTACAAGCCGTACCGGTGCGTCATATGCGGGAAGACGTTCTGCCAGTCGGCGCACCTGCAGCAGCACATGCGGACGCACACCAACGTCGCGCCGTTCCAGTGCTCCGTCTGCGAGAAGAGGTTCAAACAGAGCAGCCATCTGAACTACCACTTGAAGTATCACAATCCGGTGAACATGACCGAAGAGCAGAGGGCCAAGTACGCGAGGCTGCTGGAGCTCGTCGGGCCGAAGCTGGGCAAGCGGGAGCGCGACGCGGAGGTCGGGCAGAGTGACAACGAGGCTGGGCAGAGTGACTACGAGCTCGGGCAGAGTGCGAGTGACCATGACGCTGGGCTAAGTGCTAGTGACCATTACGTTGCGCAAAGTGTCAGTGACCATGACGCGGGGCAAAGTGTTATTGACCATGACGCGGGTCAAAGTGCAAGTGACCATGTTTTTGTGCAAAGTGACCACGGCCTCGTCGAAAGTGACCACGCGTTCGTTGCAGCGCAACAGCTGATCGAGGATGGTCAGGAATATGTGGAAATAGCTGAACTGTTGGAAAAGGAAAATGTTCATGTGAAAAATGTGTACATATTAACCAATAATACATTAGTTCACCCAGTCGTGTATCAATAGATAATGTGGTCTATCATATAAGTGTGATTCATTGAAATGTATTTAGTGGTACACGTGATATGAAACATAATGATGATGTAATGAATTAGATGTAGATAAGCTACCTAATATATAGAATCTTATCGAATCCGGTCTGGTTATATCTTATATGGCTTTTGTTAAACTGCATAATGATAATTATTCTTAACTAACTATTCGTTGAAATGCATAACATAATTTTATGTAATAAGAAAGAAACAGACTGATGATTTTTCTGTAATATAATGATTAAATTATAAAATTCTTATTTTGTATTAAATAATTCTATGAATGAACTGAATTTAATATCTCGGGGCTAATTTTAGACTGTCAATGTTTAAATTATATTAAAAATAGTATATATTGTTTGCTAGTTTCTAGCCCAATTTTATTACATTTTTATTTATTTATTTATTTTACTTATAATGCTTTATTGCGCAAACTTGGGCAAAAACTGCAAGAATACAATAAACAAAAAAGGCATCGTTTGTACAAGAGGCGGCCTTATTGTTATAATCTGCATGTATCCGTTTGAAACGTTTAATTAAATAAACAATTATATACTATCATTCCGCCTCGGCTTCGCCCGCGTAGTCGCAGGAAAGATAGACCCGGGGTGTTACCGGCAAAGTGCCCGTTCGCGTTCAATTTCCGGGATAAAAACTATTCTATGTCCTTTCTCGGGTATCAAACTATTTCTCTGCCAAATTTCAACAAAATCTGTTATGCCGTTCTTGAGTTATAAATAGTGTAACTAACACGACTTTTCTTTTATGTATATAGATAGTAGTAAATATAATTACTGTGTTGTAGATATGTTTATAACTTGGTATAATTATTGTATATTATTATAAATAGATAATTTAAAATATTTTTTTGTTTTATTTCACACACTATTAAAATAAAAAATACATACAGACGAAAGTAGAAACTCCTTCTTTCGTTTTTTACAATATCAATAGTAAATACTAATTGAAATGCTTTTATAAATGATCACGACGCGGGTTCGAATCCCGGGCTGTGATTCAAAATTTTTTTACTTATTTTTATTTCTCCTTGCCTGACCTTGCTGTTACTCTATACTCAAACTCAAACATTTATTCATTCAATTAGACCTCTTATAGAAGCACTTTTAAATCGTCATATTACAAAGTTTATTACAGAGAAGAGCCGGCAAGATACTCTGTAGTTGCATAAGTAAGCGGTCGTCCATTAATCACGTGAGGCTCGAAAGGGGGTAGGGATGTGCAGTAAGATGTCACGTGTATTTATTTTTCCGTCAAACGCTTTTTAAACCGAAAAGCGGCGTGTAGTGTGGCTTTGATTCGCCGTTGCTAGGCAATAAATATTTTTCGCATGATTGCACTATTCCGTCAGCAGTATTCACTGCTGACGGAATGTGTTAAAAGGTGTTAAATACTATTTTTTATGCCAGTCAAAAAACAACCTGTAACCTTTCTGTCTAGACATTTTTATCATGGTCCTTACGTTTTCTAGAATAATTACATTTATTTATGCCTTTATTTAAAGGTAATATTTAAAAAAAATTACGATTCTTTGTAGGTACAAAAATACACGTGATTTTGATAGAGGGGGAGGGGGTTAATCCTAAGTCATGCCCCGGTTCACTGCCTACAGCAGGCAGGTCCAGACTATTTTTTAAATCGGTCCAATAATTTCCGAGATGCGTTCAAACAAACAAACTCCTCAACTCATATGATAAAAGGGATAAAATGAAAGGCAGTTTCAGTTACATGTTGTACATATATTGACAAAATCCGTCTAACATTAGATATTTTTAATTGTGACGAATCATTTTTACATATAATTTATATTAAATTATGAATAATAATATAACTGAGAATTGAATTTTCCATCGCACGGATCCATACAAAAAAAATATAATACACAAAATACATACATACATCTTTTGAAAATTTTAGAAATTTCAATTAGATACCCATGCGATCTTATCAACTAAAAAACAACTTAATTTTAATAGTTTTAGTTCACCTTTCCAAATTTTACATTCATATAACTTAGCATACATTGATAAATTTGTTTTATCAATACTGATAACTTCAAAATTTACAAATACATATCGTATGAACGAAAATTATGCTTCATTTATTCGTTATTATTTATTGCTGAATACCTATTAGTCAAAATTCCCAGTCATCGAAATTTAAAAAAAAACTTTTTTTCGATTTGAAAAATTTTCGATTCTTTCGGGACGCCCGACAGAAGTGATAACTTTAACGAATCTAACCGTTTGCGTGATAGAACGGGAAGCCCGGGTAGACTGGGGCCGTAACTCGTTACGTAAGGAAGCGTACCAAGTTATCAATTCAAATAAAAATATGCAACATATAATTTCACTTAAACACAAAATCTAGAAACCTGACCTAAAACCCTATGTATGTATTCAAAACAAACCTTTATGCACAAAAAAACCACTTCTAGAATCAATAAAATTAATTATGTATGTCACAAGGTGTTGCTAGATAATTCATATATTATGTTAAAACAGTCTACAACTAAATAAAACAATAACTTTATTATAATCTATTATTATTAAACTTTAAACATCCCTATGCAAAATAAAGTCTAAACCCACATCGTGAGTTTGGCGCGACAGCAACTGATCTTGTACCAGGCACCTAACTTTTCGTCAATTTGCTATGCTCCCTCGAATCGAACACTAGTCGAAAAAAAGCTTCGTAAATTAGCATGGAAAACGAGGCAATACAATTTAGCACTTTTCTAAACGTTATCATCCTATTATTTAACACTTTCACATATCCAGATCTAGGCTTTGCTACCCACGCTATTCATTAATTCTAACAAACGAAAAAGAAACATTATAAATACAATATTTATTGCATCTTAGCACGAGCGCGTTCCCGCCATTTGCATCAAAATTGACACTGACAGCTGTTGCCGCGCCAAACCTGTGTTCACACCCAATTTTTTTTTCCATAATAGCAATTCGAAAATATCAAAATATATTGACTACACTTCAATACTAATTTAAACTTAGTGCTACACTAAAATATCTCACACAATCGTGCAATATACATTGTTTAATATAATAGGTAAATGTACATTTTTTTTTTAATTTCATTATCTAGTATAGAATATTGGACTGCATTATGCTAAATGGGCTATGCGGCCTTTTTGCTGTCATTTTTTTATTATTTATAAATGAGTAAGGTGTTATTGCACCGCGACTTTTAGTGCTGAAATATCTAATATATATGTATATACATATTTTTTTCAAGGAAATAAATCAACATTATTAATTAATTTAAACCTATTTTTACATACAAAAAAAAAATTACCCGAATTTTTCAACGATATAATCTTTATCATAAAAGATCCTTTTTGTTTGAGACATTTTAACAAATTATTTCTCATTACAATTTTAAGTTTATACAAACTAAATAGCGATTAGTATCGCTCAATTCGGGTTTAGAAATTAGTATTTTGTGATAGGCAACTTTATACATATAATAAAATGATAATATGTGCGCTTAAAGATGTACATTATAAAAATGGCGACATATTAAACAAATAAAAATGTGATAAATACATAATACTCGACATTAAACAAACCGCACAGCCCACAAACTAATAACTAATATAATAATTTTTAGATTTATAAACTTATTATCAACATTATCATATATTTAGGACATTTTTTACATTTTTTTTTTCTTTTTTTGTCAATTATCAATTTTTTCGTAAGGAAAAAATGCAACATGGATATTTATCACATTATATATTTCAAGTTATAATAAAAATTTTACATTAATAATAATATTTTTACATTAAAATAGGGGCTTTGTGAAATCCCTAAAGAAAAAAAACCATATCTACCTACATTTAACATGCTCTTTTTTTAGACTACAACCTGGGCTTATAATTCAAACAAATAAAATAATAATAACACTTACCAGATTTCTATTATATGTCGACTTCCACAGATAACATTAAACGATTTGATAATATATTTAATCTGTGCTATGATTTCATAATTGACTTTCACCTCTTGAGTGCGAGTAAAATAGATGCTGATAGCCGTCTGGCGTGTGAGAAGACATGATAAATGCCATCTTTTTGTCATCTCTTTTCGATTTTTATATGTACCATAACATCCTAGCTTATATTTGAAGCTACTATTTTTATTATAAAAAAACCTATGAAGCCTTACCTTTAATTAAATTTAAAATATTGCTGAATATTTATATAGTTTGTGTTATTGTTTTTATTATTTTATTTGTTGTCTCCGACAAAATTCGATTTTACTATACCTAAGTCAATATAGAATCAACCAAGTAAATAGTCTATGCAATTAATTAACGTTTAATTGAAATTGACGGGTTTTAATGTGGTTTTATTTAAGATAATCGCTTCTTAATGCTGCCACACGGGGTCCAATATGGGAATATGAAATATCATTTGTGTGAGTTAGTTGAAAATTAGTATGTAAGATTGATCAAATAAAGTTGGATAGTTAAAAGTTGGTTGATAAAAGTAGTAAACATTTTATGTGAGAAAAAATACAGACGATTTGTGAACGTGCACCTTTTTTGAAGTTGGTCGAAAATAAGTAAGTTGTGGAGACACGAGAGCTACTGTTAGTAAAACAGAATAGTATTGTAGCGATTACAAAATTAAATATATCAAGTCTCAAAAGTGTCTGAGAATTTCATAAATTGAACTACCAATCCATTTCACATTTTATTAGAATAAAAAACATATAATACAACAGATAGGCATGATTTTTTGTGTTCAACCATACAAATGTATGGAAGTACAATTGATTATTACCTGTTCAAACTGTAATTAAATTTATTCATTCATAGTACTTCAATTTATCAATATTTTCAATATAATTTGTTGACAAATTAAAATCAATATTATATCAATAATTTTGACGTATATATTTATTCGTTATTCACTTGCGACATTTGATTTTTTCAACATGTAATCGCTACATAGTATAGAACAAAATCGCTTACCACCGTTTGTGTGTCCGTGTGCTTGGATCTTTAAAATTCTGAACGCACGAACAGATTTTGATGGGGGTTTTTTTTGTTTTGTTTTGTTTTAACAGAGTGATTATAGAGGAAGGTTTATATGTAGAATGTAATATGTAGAAAAACAGAAGGAGGGGAGGGGCTAATTTACTTCGAACGAAACGCGTGCGAAGCCGCGGGCGAATACTAGTCACTAAATAAACCACAAAAACCCGTCAACGCGCCCCCCCCCACAAGACAGTCGCTTACAAAATATTTTTGTACATTTAAAATTTCGAGCCAAACGCAACCAGCCGGTTTCGGTATTATTATTTCGTCGAACTCTTCCTCTGGATCGGTTTGTCGGCCTTCACCACTGCTTTGTCAGTTTTGGTCTTCGCTACAAGTTTGTCCTTCGCCTTCTCTTTCGGTTTGTCCGCTTTCACGGCGGCCGGCGGTGTCGGTTTGTCGGCGGCGGGCGGCGTGGTGGACTTCTTCGCTTTGTTCGCTCTCGCGGCCGCCGCGTAGTTGATGGGCTTGACGCCCGATGCGGGCTCGTCAGATGGCGGCGGCGAGGTTTGCTGCGAGCGAAATGGTCTTTGTGAGTTCAGAGTTAGGCTAGCCCCGCGGTAATATCCACGTAGTACCTGATGTTATATAGCCTCCTATGACCTTCCTCAATAAATAGGCTGAAAGAATTTTTCAAATCGGGCCAGTAGTTCTTGAGATAAGAGCGTTGAAACAAACAAAGAGACAAACTCTTCAGCTTTATAATATTAGTATAGATGAATAGTTTATTATTTACCGATAAAATCCTACTATCCTACTTCCTACTAATCCTTCTAATACTGTAAATACGAAAGTTTGTAAGGATGTGCGTGTGTGTTTGTTGCTCTTTCACGCAAATACTACTGAACCGATTGCAATGAAATTTGGTACGTAGACAGCTGGACAAATGGAATAACACATAGGCTTTAAATAACTTTTTATTCCGATATTCCAACGGACGCGCACGGGTGAAACAGCGGGGAGCAGTTAGTATTAAATAATCACGTTAGAAATAACCAATTATACCTTCAGAACATCCGCACCATCCTCCTTCTCATCATCGCTCAACTTCACTTCACTTTTGACACTTTTCACTTCACTTTTAACACTTCTCACTTCACTCTGCACACTTTTAACACTGTTGCCCTCACATTGCTGGTCGCACGGCGCACTCTTCGCCTTCGCTTCCCGCCGAGGCTTCGGCTTGGCGTCCGCGGCTCTCGCCGGTTTCTTCGTCTCCGTCTTGCCTTGCTTGGGTTTCTCTTTTGACTTCGCGTCCGTTTCGTCTATCGGCTGCACGTCCGCTGCGCTCACCTCTGGCGTCTCCGTTTGCGGCGATGATTCTGGAATTGTTAAATTATCTGGAATTGGTAACTCTAAGGTCCAAAGTTTTGTTTATTTATCTTATATCTTTAAACGGGCAATTCTTGTATATATATATAATTGGAATTTAGTATATAGGGGGTTTTGGGGGCGATAAATCGATCTAGCTAGGAATCTTTTTTAGAAAATGTCATATTCGTGTTTTATCGACTAAACAACTTTTACAACTTTAACTTTTTTTAACAAACTTTTTTAACAAACAGGAGGCGTTTGAGTAGTCCCAATCTATTATGACTCTTCCTGACATCTATTGGCAAATAATAATACTATTTTTTGGCGAATAATTAAAGTTAAGACAAAAAAAAAATAATACCGAGCAAAGCTCATCAGGTCATTTAGGTACTTTATTATAAATCTACAACTGTACATGCATTTCAAGTAAAATGTCTCATTATATAATAGAAATGTCATTTCCTCCGTAATAGTCCACTAACTGTCTTACAGCAGGGAAGTGATTAATACAGTTCTTTTTTCGTCTAGTGATAAGGTTTGTGTATTCAATATATCTAGTTATACAATTTCAATAAGATAAGGACGGATAAATATAAATTGAAATTATTGGGGACTAAATAACACTAGTCACTAACAGGTTGTATGTCAAATTTTTTTTTTTTTGTTGCAATTAGTGTCTGTATAAATGTGGATTTTTTCAACCTTAAAACAGCAACATTTGAGATGTTATATGTTTAACTACACTTATATATATATATAACTACTGCTAACTGCTCTCATACTGTGTAACCAAACCTATATAGTAAAAAGCAGGAATTTTAAAATTATAAATGGACACATCAATTATATTTATCAGTATTTAATTACTAAAAAAATTATTAAAATATTGTACCATCAAGCAAGTCAAATTATTATCCAAAATGTTCTATTATACAATTATTTTATCATATAAATTTGCCTTATAAAAGTTGAATCGACCCAAGCCTCATTCACTGAATGGTCTGCTCAAGCATCAGTGAACGATAAACATATGGGTCACAGGCCACAGAGCCACTGGAAACCTATGCCAAGATGTATCTGTGTCACAGAATATCACGGAGTGGTGTGATTTTGTAATGTTGTCATGCTACGCAGACTCCATATCTATTTTAAATTTTATCGTTGCGTATTTTCTTTATGTTTAACTTGTACCTAAAACTTATTTTCACCGTTCGGCATGTCATTAAAATAGACATCTTTTCTTCTTTCAAATCCTATAAATGCGAAAGTTTGTAAGGATGTGTGCGTGTGTCTGTGTGTGTGTGTGTGTGTGCGTGTGTGTGTGTGTCTGTGTTTGTTGCTCTTTCACGCAAAAACTACTGAACCGATTGCAATGAAATAGACAGCTGGACAACTGGAATAACATATAGGCCACTTTTTATCCCGATATTCCTCCGGGATAAAAAGGTCTTACGCGGGTGAAGCCGCGGGGCGCACCTAGTAACTCATAAAATGTGTACAAAAAACAATACTAATCGTTTCATTCCCTTACCTTCCTTCTTTACTTCTGTGACTTCTATCTTCTCCTGGCTCTCCGCTTCGCTAGACGGCTGTATATCTTCCTTTGGTTTGTCCGAATCTTCCTTCGTCTCCGGCGGATCTTGCTTCTCTTCTGAAATTGATAATATGAAAATTATGCTTTGATATTTGCTCTTGTATCGCTTACGTTTCATGTTTGTTTAAATAATCTTATCTCGGAAATTACTTAATCATATATTCGTTTCGAGTTCAAGTCTCAAGACATATATTGTGCGTTGGACAGTCGGCAGACCTGGATGGTCCCATCTAATGTTATATAATTGCAAATGTGTGTTTATTTGTTTTTCATTCATTCTAGAACAGTGTGATAGATTGAACGCTTCTATAAGCTTCACCTGTTTGTTGTATGTAAGAGACTCGCTTTAGACTCAATTTTGACCCACTTTTAAGGGACAGACTTATTTGAAGCTGGTACACTTATCAAAGACTAGCTGTTCG
Organism: Zerene cesonia; assembly: GCF_012273895.1. Lineage (NCBI taxonomy): Eukaryota > Metazoa > Arthropoda > Insecta > Lepidoptera > Pieridae > Zerene > Zerene cesonia. Next base: position 485,264 of record NW_024045140.1, read on the forward strand.
CCTCGGCTTCGCACGTGGTACATAAATCCTCATCAGCCCATACATGTTCCCAATGATGGGACACAGGCCTCCTATGAGGGTTCAGGCTATAATCCACTACGCTGGCCAAGTGCGGGTTGGCAGATGTCACATGTCGTCGAACTTTTTATTCTCGGACATGCCGGTTTCCTCACGATGTTTTCCTTCACGGTTTTAAGCAGTGGTGATGTTATCTACATGTGCAGATAAATCTAAAAATCAATTTATTCCCTGCACGCTCGCCCGGTCTCGAACCCCGACATATCAATTTTGAAGTCCGAGGTTCTCACCACTGAGCCACCACTTGCTGTTCATTTGTGGTACATATATAGCCTATGACATACAGTGAACTTCGGAATTTTTTAAATCGGTTCCATAGTTTTTGAGTTTATCCGTTACAAACAAACAAACAAAATACAAATTGAGAAATTTTGAAAGAATAGAAAAATTTGATCACGAGGCAGGATTCGAACCTGCGTTTCTTGCCTAACCATAGCAATTAGCAAATAAAAAAAAAATTGCTATGGTTAGGCAAGAAACGCAAGTTCGAATCCTGCCTCGTGATCAAATTTTTTCTATTCTTTCAAAATTTCTCATTATAAAGCATTTCAATGCTATAAAACTAAAAATACAAATTCTTCCCCTTAATAACATTAGTGTATTTAATTAAAGGTATGAAAGCCTGTTTCTACAGCTTTTATCTAATATATAAAATTCTCGAGTCACAGTTTTCGTTGCCATACTCCTGCGAAACGGCTTGACCGATTTTGATGAAATTTTTTGTGCTCATTTTTTAACGACTGGAAAGAAGGAATGGACTAGGACGAGTGAGGAAAAGGAGACGGGCCTCCGGCTCCCCCACTCACTGTACGAAACACAGTGGCATGCCACTATTTCACGTCGGTTTTCTGTGGGGGTGTGGTACTTCCCCGGTGCGAGCTGGCCCAATTCGTGCCGAAGCGTGCTCGACTCCCACAATAAAATCATCCGGTATCTATGAGAATCAGCCAACATCTATTTTTCATACCCCTAAATGATAAGAGTAAGGCAGAACAGCGTTTGCCGGGTGCAGCTAGTTAATTATAATTATTACCTTATAGCATCATTTTCATGTGCCCAGATAGATATTAAGGAGTTTTTACCACAGCAAAAGTATTCACACCCATGAGAATATCTATTATCCATGCCAGGTGGAAAGGCAGTAAGAAAAAAATTAGTACCTGGCGGTTGTCTAGCTCTGCTGGGCACAAACTCAGCGGCGAGAGGGTTGAGTGTGGACCGGGACACCGCCTCTTGCAGCGACACTGAGTTGGTGCCGTTGCTCGTTCTGCAATCATCGAAGTATACATTAAATTTTTGGAATATTACAGTCAGTTGTTTGGTTTGGTTATTTGATTGTTTAAAATGGTGTCTTTTCTTATTTTCAGTCAGGAAGAGATCGCTATCTAGCGCATAAGACCGCTATTTGTGCACATGAGACCGCCATGTGCCCTTTAAAAATTACAAAAAAAAATCGCGTTTAATATCGCGCCATCTATGGGTATTTCAAGGCACCAGCTCTGTTGAACACTTCGACATATCACACTAAAATTAATTAAAGAAATTTCGAGGATATATATATGTACGAAAGTATATGTAAATATATATGTATGGTATTTTCTTGTGTTTGATTTTACGCAAGTATTATACATTTAGAAATTTTAAAACTTTTTAACGAATTTTAAACGCGATTTATTAATTATATTGGGAGACCGTCTCCCCGTGACCACGCTCGCTGTTAAGTGTTCGAAACGTCGGGTTAATAATATAATGATTAAATCGCGTTAAAAAGTTTTAAATTTCTAAAAAATATATATATGTTTGTCACTCTTTCAGGCGAAAATCACAGAACTCGATCATTCGATGATATCCAACAGCGATAAAGCTTATATACTAGAATAACACAGAAGCTGAGGGAGCAGGTACTCCACGCGTCCAGTACAATACAGCATATACGTACGTGGCGAAGTTGTTGTGTCCGTTCGTCACGGGCCTGTGCCGTTCCCTCTGCTCGTCCTCCAGCATCGCCTCTATGCACTGCTCCATCAACGCCTCCTCCTCCAACTGCTGCATCACCTGAAATAGTATATATTGTGTGTGAAGTCCCGTGTACCCTAGTGGGGTATGGGGCAGATGATATACATCTGTTTCACTGATCGATTTTCTTTATGGACAAGTAGGTGATCAGCCTTCTGTGTCCTGCCAGACCGAGACATTTTTTTTTATTGTGCCCACCAGGAATCGAACCCAGGACCCCTCGCTTCTACGCTCACGCGTTTACCACTATACCAAGGAGGTGGTCAAATAGTATATATTATGTAATATTTTAATAACATAATAACAAATTTTTACAGAAAGCGAACCCTACTGATATTGTAAACGCGAATTGTAAGTATGGATGGATGGATGTACGGACGTTTGTTAAACATTCACATGGAAACAGCAGTGGTGGCTCAGTGGTGAGAACCTTGGACTTTAAAATCGATAAGTCTAAACTTTTTTACAATTTTTCTCTGCCTGTCTGTCTGTTTGTTTGTTCCGGCAAATCTGTGGAAGAGCTGGACCATTCTTGGCGAGACCTTCATTGTCAGATGTTATAAAGAGCTTTCTTTCAATCGAATATTACGGAAACATTTTGCCCCTCCCCCTGCTGAGTAGGATAAATTCTAAATGATGGTACACAAATTCGAGTCTGCTGCTGCTGAGGGGTTAAGTAATGGAAAAACCCGTTTAGACGGGTGCAACCGCGCGACGCTACTAGTTATAAATATATCCGTAAAAAAAACTGACATCATTATATCGACTCTATCCACACCAAATTGTTGTTATACGTAATAGGAAAAAAAAAAAAAAATTCTAATTTTTTTTTGTTTTTTTTTGGTTTTTTCAATTTACCTGCTTATCGAACTCCTCCTCGTTCTCCATCCACATGTAGTCGGCGAAGTCGTCCTGCGGCGCCGCCGCCGCCGGGTACGCGGCCGGGTAGTAAGCGCCTGCCATCACGTAGCCTGGAATGTCAAACTCAAATATTTATTCATTCAACTCAGACAGACTTCTTATAGAAGCACTTTTGAATCGTCATATTAAACAGTTATAACATTTACCACCGGTTCGGAAGGCAGTTTCTACAGAGAAGAGCCGGCAACAAACTCTGTAGTTTGCTCTTTTAAAATTTCAAATATAACGATTAGTAATCACAAATGCAAAAGTCTCTCTGTCGCTTCTTAGCGCTCAAACCACGAAACCAAATTGGATGAAATTCGATATCATGATAGCTTTAATACGTACCGCTCCCAAGGAACCATATTCATTCGAATTCCGTCATTTTATAGAACATCGATTTAAGTTATCTCTATAATTCAATCAAGAATCAATGTCGCTTCTGGCTGTCTGTCTGTCTGTCCCTATGTAATTATGCTTCCATTTTTAAAACTTTATAGAATGAGAGGTGGAATTCCTCCATTGTTAAAGATCCTCGACCAGTCTATACAACTGTTGTATATATGCTCTGTAGCGAAAAAAATTTCGTTTGCGCGATTCAGAAATTCTTTTCTAAGTGGTACAATAGCAAGATTTTAGTATGCCCATTGTAGAGGTTTTGACCACGCGAGCTAGGCCACGGGCGGAAAGCACTAAAAGTGAGCACTAACCCGGCATAGGCCCCCTGGGCATGTGTACTGGGTATACGGGCGGCCTGTGCACGCCCGCGTCGCCGCTACCGACCACGCCGCCGCCCACTCCGTTGTCTATGATCACACCGTTTGGCTGGAATAGACAATATTATTTTCTTCATAATACACATTGATATAATCCTACTAATATTATAAATGCGAAAGTTTGTAAGGATGTGTGTGTGTGTGTGTGTTTGTTGCTCTTTCACGCAAAAACTGCTAAACCGAATGCAATGATATTTGGTACTTAGACAGCTGGATAACTGGAATAAGATATAGGCATCGTTTTATCCCGATATTCCAACGGGATACGGACATACGCGGATGAAACCGCGGGGGTGCAGCTAGTATGCAATAAATACACTACTTACACACTTATTTGTTGTGAATTTTTATATATAATGTGCATGTTTCTTTCTTTAGTTTCTCATTGAAAACCGGTGCTGCTATGCATCTACATAACAGAATATCACCGAGCAATTTTCCCATTCAATTCACGCTGCACAGACTCCATGTTGCATGTGTCTATGTTGACCCGTAGACATAACACATGCAAAATAATCATTCGAGTATTGTCTTTTTTCTTCACATTTTATTATATAATAACTTTTTTAATTTTATTCACCTGCACCAAAAATTTTTTTGTAACCTAACTGTCATGTCATGTCATGTCATCAAAATGAACGTCTGTTCTCTCTTTCAAATGTCAGTTCGTGATAGGTGAACGTACACACATCTAGCACGCATCAACTCATCAAAAAAAAAAATTACACCCACCTGCCACTGTCCGTTCTCCTCGTTGCCATAATAAGCGCCAACGTTGCTCGTCTCTGGTATTTTCATGCTTGCAACACTTATTTAAATATTTTTAACACTAATCTATCACACGGTCCGTCCGTAAGCTGTACTCGAATATGACAATATCCGTTCAACAATTATAATTACATTTAGGCACTATGATCATAAGGTTATCACTGGTTTGTTGAGGTATTACGTTTTTCATTGCTATTCTTCTAGAGAACTGGAAAAGAGAACAAAACGCTAAATTAGATATATTAAAGAAGCGAGGCCATTTGGAGATTTATCAGATTCAGCGATTCGTACGACAGAATAGTCAAGGGAACAGATAAAACCCAGGAACCTGCATAGTTTCCGTGCTAGATGGGTATCCGGGATAATAACTACCCTACGTCCTTTATCGGGTCTCAAACTGTCATCGTGACAAATTTCATGCAAATTCGGTCAGTGGTTTGGGCGTGAAGTAGCGACATACAAGCAGAGTTATTTTCGCATTAATAAATTGATTTTTGTAAAGTCTTACAAGCATGAAAATGTGTAATTTTACGTTTCAAGGGATAAGTAAAACGACGTATCTAGTCATAAAAAATGAACTAAACTATAGCGTGCTTATAAACCCGAATAAATGGCGTTTAGTCAAAGTAATATAATAAAATAGGGTTAGTAATCAAAAAGAGGGGGGAGGGGGAGGCTGTGTTGCATATTAGCTTGTCTACACTAATAAAGAGGGAGATTTTGCATTTTTGTTTGTTTGTTTGTAATGGATAAAGTCGAAAACTACCGATTGGACCGATTAAAATTCGTTCACCATCAGAAAGCTGCAATTTCACGGATTGACATAGTCTATTATATATATATACCACGGGCGAAACCGGGAGGAACTCCTAGTTCGTAATAAGAATGTACCAACAAATCGCCAGCCAGTCACAAAGTGAGGGTAGTTTGGCCGAACATTTAAATAATCAAAGCATAAACACCAAGGCGTAAATCCTACGAATGCCCAACGCTCTTTAAGTGGGTCTACTTTACAAGTTGCGAAAAGCGACATCTGTATCTCAACTGACAGTCTTGTTCATTTAACAGATTATTAAAACACAATTGACATCAAACAAAAGAATATGTGAAGTAATACCGAAGAGTATAAGCATTGCCGAACTATACGTAGTATATTTTTAGGTTTTCTTCCTTGTTCTGTATAGAAGTTGGGTTCGTTCGACTTGTCGTGATTCCCACACACATATTCTTCCAATATATACTAATAATATTATAAAACTGATGTCTGTTTATTTGCACGCGCAAATCTCAGGAAGTATGGAAACAATTATAAAATTTCTTACTACTAATGTTATAATTGCGAAAGTTTGTATGTGTGTGTTTGCTGCTCTTTCACGCAAAAACTACTGAACCGATTGCAATGAAATTTGGTACGAAGATAGGTGAACAACTGGAATAGCACATAGGCAACTTTTTATTCCGATATTCCTACGGGATACAGACTTACGCGGGCTATATACGTGCAAAGGACGATTTATAAATGTACTGTATAGACGCGAGATAAAATCGAAAACATTACAATGTTTTATTAATTTATGGTTATGACCGCCTCCTTGGTACAGTGGATAACGAGAGTGAAGAACCGAGGGGTCCTGGGTTCGAATCCCGGCGGGGACGCAAAAAAAATTTATGTGGCAGTCGAGCACGCTTCGGCACGAATTGGGCCAGCTCGCACCGGAGAAGTACCACACCCCCACAGAAGACCGGCGTAAAATAGCATTTTGCTGTGTGTCACAGACAGCTGATCACCTAATTGTCCATAAATAAAATCGATCAGTGAAACAGATGAATATCATCTGCCCCATACCCCACAAATTGTAATGGTAATAGTTAAATACATTTTTAACTGCCGAGATAACAATTAATCATTAGATAATTATTTATATGAATTATCATTTGTTTATATAGATAACACTTTGTTTTGATAAACAAATTAGTATGAATTAGGAAGTAAATAAGGTGGCAATAAACAAATATGTTTTCAGTCATTGTTGGTATTTAAACATGTACCCTTTACAAATTTATCAGTCAGATTCTTGATGATTTTTACAAAAGATAATCGACTAGCTGAAACTAGTGACATAGCTCATTTGGTACCCGGGTAAAAAGTAGCCTATGTGCTAATCCAGACTGTAATCTATCTCTATTCTACCAAATTTCATATAGATACCATAAGCTGTTTTCGAGTGAAAGGGTAACAAACATTTATTCCATATGTTCAGACTTTTGTGTTTATAATACTATTAGGGTCATTAAGTAGAAACAGCTGTATATTTTTACCACTTTTCAATGAGATCAAAGGATGACTGTATGCTACCTTTAGACTCATTTGTCAATAAATATGCTGAAGAGCACTAATCTCAGGAACTACTAGTCCGATCTGTAAAATTATTTCAGTGTTAAATAGCCAATTAATTGAGGAAGGCTATAGGCTATATATGTACTACGGGTAAAGCCGGGGCGGACCGCTAGTGAGTTATAATGCAAAAATCAAATATAACATAGCAGAATTCATTCTTATTAAGACTAATATTTCCATAATGAATAAATGCTTATATTATAGCCAAGATTATTATGAATGTAAGCTGATATAGATTAAACACATGAATACTATAAATAAATTAGAAAGTGTTCTGAATAATTTTAGCCTGACACACAAATTTTTATATGAAACAGTTAAGCTATTTAATCAACCCAATGGACATGAATCAAATGTATTAATAATTAATATTATAAATATTAAGATTTTTTGCCGAATAATAAAGGGTGGTCTGCCGTAACAAACAAAATGGAGTGTGTCCAATTGAAAATTCAGACAACATAGGATAGACACAGGATAGGCACAGGTTAGAATATCCTGGCTCATGAGAATGAGAAGAGTCGACCCCAAGTAAAGGGTTAAGGCAAAGGAAATGAAGATAATGTATAATACTTCAAGGTAAAGGTTCACTGTATTATAGAAAATGCCTTCATCCATGTTATATACCCAACGTGGTGAAGGAATTTCAAAAGTTGGTCATGCAGTTCTTGAGATTAGCCCATTCAAACAAACAATCTCTTCAGCTTTATATAATAAGATTTATAGAACAATACATTTTTCTAAGGATTCAAAATATGTCCTCGCTACTTTCATTACAAGAACAAATCTTATTTTTAAGTGTACAAATTGGATTTACATTACATTTTAAAGTTATAACAGTAATATCACACTGCCTTTCTATTAATTTTAAAACTACATGTATATTTAATTTTTAGTTCTATAGCATTGAAATGCTTTATAAATGAGAAATTTAGAAAGAATTGCAAAAATTTGATCACGAGGCGGGATTCGAATCCGCGTATATTTTTATGGCACTATTACTAGATAATTACCAAAATCTAAGCTCATATGAGCAACGTGTGTAAAAAATTAAACTTATAAAGCATTTCAATGCTACGAAACTAAAAATTATATTGAACACGAGTACCATTCTAATATTCATTGTTAGATCTCGCTGTAACAATGATTTTTAATGCAATACGAACTAAATAAACTACGTTGATACGTATTTACCGTTTGAAATGATAATGCAAAATTGTACAACCAACTACAATGTAACGTCACATCTGCAACTTTCACAACTTCTCATACCTAGTTACTGTTTACAATTGTGGCTTATTTAAAAACAAGACCCATTCAGCTAGTGTTATAAATAGATAAGACCTAATCAATTACACTGACAGACGGACTTATTTCAGGGCACGTATAGGATTTCGTGACGATATAGTGCAAAGTCGCCTAGTAATTGCCTAAATAATAGTCTACGCAAGCAATTTGCCTACATTTAATTTAAAGAAAACACGTGCATACGTATTGGAACAGGAAAAAAATAATACTCACTTATTAAACACACTACATGCGCGTTCTAATACTATATGTAGTTAAAATGTGATCCCAATATATTATTGCTACTTCGTTGCACGTTTAACTTGTAAAATTAGCACTTTAACGGATAACCTATAATTACACTTTTCACTCAGTATCCAACAGTGGTCGTGGCGCAAATGGCGACCGTGGTGAAGTTCGTACAAATGATACGCCCATAAATTGCTTACTTCACGGAAGACAAATACCGGCTTTTTTAATTTGTGTATTCTTCAACTTTGGTTGTGTATTTGTTGATGAGATATTTATGTAATTAACGTTCTAAAAGACTATCATGCTCTTGTTAATTTAGGTCAAGCCAAAACTGTGTCAAATTGACGTGTGATTGATCATTCTTTATTTAAAAATGCAAAAATGTAGTTGTATGCATACTCTTTCTTGTAAAACGATACACCCTTTTTTTAAAAAGTAGGTAGGTACTCTAATAATTTCTGTCAACATAGCAAATACGGCAAGGTTTTTTTTAACTAAGGTGAAATTTAAAACTTTACTGTAAAGGTAAAACTATACCTATATTTAAATCATTAGATGAATTAAGATTAGGCAGTGAGAGATTATTTTAAGAATATCTTTTAGTAGATAAATGCAAAAGTTGAATTACGCTTTTCCCTAGTAATATTAAATACCTATGTGCTGTCAAATAAAATGTGCAAGCATACCTATATAATATTCTGTGGTCAGTGTTCCCACCTTAACCCTTTTCGGGCAGAAGCTAGCCCTTTCGGATGATTCAACTTGTTTATAAAATCCTTAGTCCCCAAAGGTAGTATTTTAGCTATTATCTCGATATTGTGCCGAGGCAACTATTTGCTTTTATACCGGAAAGGGTTTCTTTACGAATTTAGCGTTCGGTTGGCGACTGAAGTTTTAATCGTTAAATACTATTTCGGATTTATACTTGAACTAGAAAACTTTAGCACTTTTTAGAGTTCTGAGTATTCATGATAACAGGTATTTATTAATTTTTTCCCAATTTGCCCTGTTTAGAAAAAGGAGATAACAACACTGTCTATGGCAACAACGTCAAATCTCAAATAATTCAGCATTCTATAATCTGTCATACTCATACAATGCATTTTCAAATATATTACTAAATACTAAACCAATTTTTACAGTGTGAGTGATAGTTGATGCACAGGAATTGTAATTTAACTTAATAAACTAATCAGTTAATATATATACTGTATGGTTAAAATTTCTGCCTCTATGAATCGTAAGTAGAGTGATTTATATTTTTGTTTTTTTTTTTTTTTTTTGTATACTGCCAAATGTACAACAAGAATGCAATGAATAATAAACAAAAATAAACGAAAACAGTAACACATACCTCTGTTGAAAGCAAAAATTAATAAGCAATTTTTTGTACTTGGTAGCTTTTGCGAAATAAAGCGGTAGTGTATTAAAATAAAATAACTTATATCTATATGTAAGTTATATTAGTATAGATAATGGCTTTATTTAAATGTTGACGGAGATTTAAAAAGCACTCTGTAACGCTGCACATTATGAGTGTATGTACAATACTAAAAAAAGGTTATAACCTATCAATATAAAATTTGTGTGATTAGCTCAGATTAGCACCTTCAAGCAATTAAAACAGATTCTTCTGCTATATATATGAAAATAGATGTTGGTATTTCTATGAAACAATACTTTATTAATTTATATGTATCAAAATGTGATGAAATTCATTATTTTTACTTTTCCTTACATGAAAAATATCATTAAAATCAATGTCTCAATCAACCATACTGCTGTATACATGATTTATTCATAAATTAAGTCATTATAGTTTGATTTTTAGGCGATATATCGAATAGCATGGAATGCACAATTACAACAGTAGAGGGCCTGCTCTCTGGGTCCATGATGTCACAATATAACACTCGGACTGTTCACAAATAAAACACTTAAATGTCAAATCCGAATACAAGAAAATCATGTGTTGTGTCATAATGAATGAATACCACAATCAACCGGACCGGCACCGGAGAAGTTGTTTTTTATTGTGTCAACAGATACACAAATGCGTTACAAATGGATAGATGCTATGCACCGGTCGGACCTGATTGGTGATAGAACAACAGTGTACTGTTGTGAAGATCATTTCAAAGTGAGTATGATGATACAACAGTGTAAAATGCATGTTTTTTCAATCAACGGAAAGTGGATGAGGATTGAGGATGTGTCTGTATTTTAAAACACTTTATTTGTATGTTTGTATTGTAATACATTGGTTTGACTCGATTTTGACCCACTTTAAATAGACTGATTTTACTTAAAACTTTTTACATTGTTAAGATTGTTTGCAATACAAATATTGAGCTTGTCTAATAAGCTTGGTACGATCGCCAGGATAAAGAAAACTCCTTAAGTGTACTTTATATGAGGCTATGGTTCTTATTACGTTGAAAGCCCCCTTTATTCATGAATTTTCTTCCACCCCATTCCCCCCTGCAATCGGAAAACATAGAAGGACTGGAGGACCGTTTCCTTTTCCTCACCATTCCCATTTCATTCCTTCTTTCTAGTCATCAATCCTGCACCTTTAGCGGTTACAAAGGGGCGTTGTCGCCCACTTTGTGAAAGGCTGGAAAAAAGCATGACAATTTTAAACCAATTTTGTTGATTTGATTCTATTATTAAAGTGTGTTTTTTAGTTTTCCCATTTTAGCATATTTATTTTTGTATGGCCACACAGAACCATGCGGGCAAAGCTGCTAAAGGTAGCTTGTTATAATGTTTTTTTTCTTATTTCAGATTGAATTGGATATGGAGAACTATGTTAAATATAAACTTTTCGGCGGGAGAATTAAATTAAAAAAGGGCACAGTTCCACACGCGTTTGAATGTCGGCGTGATAAAGAAGAGAAACTAGATGCGTCCGCAAACCAAAAACGTAATTTAATATTTTGAGAAACTTCATCTCAGCAAAGTTACTTTCGTTACGTTTTATTTAAATTAGTAAAGACAAAAGTCGGTCAAGTGCAAGTCGACTGCATGCGACGTGCATCGTGACTGAACAATTGCAAAAAAATATTAATTTACAAGTGTGTTAACCCACAACCCACAACAATTAAGCAACCTTAACCTAGACTTGCTAACTTAGACTTATTGTTATAGCGGCAACACAATAACATAATCTCTGTATGTTCTAGATGGACAGAGAAGTTTTTTCCTGAAGAAACACTGTAATCATATTATTACATAATGGCTTTCCGCTCACCTCTTCACCTGCTTTATGAAAAGTTAACTAGCGTAGTTCCCATTGCCATTTGATATCTGGGATAAAAATTATCCTATATCCTTTCTTTGCTCTCAGAACTATACCATATTTTATTTGAAACGGTCCAATGGTGTTACTTTCGCATTTATAATTTTAATAGGGATTTCTCCCTTTCCAGTGATGCAGCCACAAGACTTCGTTTGCGACTATTGCAGTCGCTCGTTCACCAGAAAATGCAACCTGGTAACCCACATTGAGAACTTCCACGTGAACGTCACTTGGTACTGCGAAATATGTGGCAAAACCTTCGGCAGAGCGGCAGCATTGAAGATCCATTTTAGCCAAGGTCACAACACGCAAGGACAAGGTCTGCCCGAATGCGACATTTGCGGTCGAGTGTTTAAAAGAAAACAGAATATAATATCGCATATGACCTCAAAGCATTTCAGAATGTTGAAAACCTTCTCCACGTGCACCGTATGCGATAAGACATTCACAACGGATCGGAATTTGAAGCGGCACATCAATCAACTGCACAACCCCAACGTCCAATATCTCATATGCGATTATTGTCAGAAAGTGTTCAAGGGGAAACAGTCGTTAATATCCCATATAAATACGGTGCACAATCCGTTGGAAATGGATTACAATCAGTGTTTCTTGTGTGATAAAACATTCTCCAGCAATAGGAACTTGAGACGGCATGTTGAAATGTTGCACGGGGAAAGAACGGAGTTTAAATGTGATTTGTGTCCAAAAGTGTTCATGTGGCACCACAGTTTGCGGCGGCACACCCTAGCTAGGCATATGAGTGATAGTCTAGAACAGTTTCGTTGCAAATTCTGTGATAAAATATTGTACGGAAGAGAGAATGTGGAGAATCACCTCGCAGTGTACCATAAACCGAAAGCCATAGACAAGTGCGTGTCCAACGAATGCATGGCGATAAAAATCGGACACCGCTGCGAGTATTGCCAGAGAATATTTGACGAGGAATCGCTGTTGCGGCAGCATGTCAAATCTGAGCATTCGTTTCAAGATTTCTACAGCTACTGCAAGAAATCTCTGTTGAATTTGAACGCTAAAGAGAACGAGGGTAGAAACAAATTTGTTTTCTACAATTGCGAGTTGTGCACGGACGTTTTCACGTCCGTCTACGAGTTGAAAGACCACATGAAGGCGTGGCACGACGTGGACTACAGCCTGTCGACGTGCAATGTCTGTTTTAAGAAGTTTTTTAGCAAACATGCGATCACCGAACACCAGAAAACCTGCCTGCCCCCCGAAGGTGTGAAGAGCTGCGCAAATTGTGACAAGTTATTCACAGATCAATCGAGCCTCGAGTTCCACAATCGTATTTTCCATCCGCAAACGCAAATTCCCAAGATCACGTCCAGCGTCGACGATTCTAACATCAACGGGAGTTTCAAGTGCGACTTGTGCAGTCGGGTGTACATGAACGATCGATCGCTGAAACACCACGTGAAGCTGAATCACACAAACGAAACCGTAGTGCAGTGCGAGTTTTGCAATAAAGTGTACAACAATAAATATTATCTCGCCGCGCACATGCGGACGGTGCACGCGGACGATAAAATGTTCCAGTGCGATTTGTGCGACAAAGTGTTTCGGAATAAGCGCGGGATACGCAGGCATATAGAGTTCACGCATATGGGCAAGTCTAGATACAAGTGCGTCGAGTGCGAGAGCCTGTTCAAGGAGAAACGCAGCTTGCGGAAGCATGTGCGATCCAAACACGCGCACTCGACCGTCTTCCCGCAGTGCCATGTGTGTTTGAAGCGTTTTGAATCGGCCAAATCGTGTAAAGTGCATTTGAAACTGCTGCATTCAGTCAACATGGACACGTATCCGTGCCACCTGTGCTCAATTTCGTTCAGCTCGAAGAAATCCCTGAAGATACACGTGTCGACGAAGCACTCGTCGAGGGAACAGATCTACAAATGCGACACTTGCAAGTCGGTATTCAACGGGCAGCTCAGCTTCGAACAGCACAACTCGAACGATAGCACGTGCAAAATGCAGAAAACGCAGAAGCTTGGGCCGCGCTGCATCATATGCGCGAAGGACTTCAGCGCGCGGAAAACGCTGCGGAGTCACATACGGAAATTCCATCCGGAATTCAACGTGGACGACTTGGCAAGATACGGCTCGGAGCGGAGGCTGTTTGTGGTTGAATGCGAGGATTGTTTGAGGAAGTTTAATGATGATGCCTATTACGAACACTATTTGAAGTTGAAGCATTTACGTGATACGATTGTATTCGAATGTGAACATTGCTCCGTGTCGTACAACTGCCTCGAATATTCGATACAGCGGTACAAAATGGCGCACGAAAAACTGAACACGAGCACGTTGATGTTGAGTGAGTTGTGTACGACGGAAATGAGCGAGGACTCGACGAGTTTGAGTGAGGTTGAGTGCTCTAGGTTCGAGGTGAAAACGGAATCCACGGGTTGCAGTCCGGTGCACGAAGTTACCGAATATGAGATAAAGACGGAGTGTGAAATCAAGTCTGAACCTATGTCTCCTTAAAATGTCACATCCATGCAATTGCGTAGACGGCAAATGCGGGACGTTTATTCGTAAGAAGTTTTCATGCGCCCAGAGTGACAAAGTAAAATAACCCTTAATACCACACGTTAAGACTCATGCGCATCAGCAAATCGTGTGCAAATAAGACGATTCGTTTGTATTTTTTATACATGTAACATGTTCGAGACTATTCTTTCCGTGTGTTTGAGTTATACATAATTATTATGTCTTTACACGTCGTCACAAAAAAATAGTTTTTTTTTTTATCGGTTTCGAGAACGCGTCCTTAAACAGTAGTAGCAAGTGTTGCCAACTGTGTTCTGATAAATGATGCAACCATTTTTTTAATTTATTTCTTCAACTAGGATGATATCCTTATTAATAGACGTGAATTGTCGTTGCATTTATGTCTTTTCTAATTTAATTGTTTTTTTTTTGTTGGCAAGGAGGATACGTACGTTTTTATATATGTATCGGTCGTGTTTAGCACCTATGAGGAGTTAGGAACTTTTAAAATTACCCATATTTGAGTATTAATGAACTGATTTGTGTATGAGCATGTTATAAATTAAATTGTGATTACGTATGTACATAGTTGTTATACTAAATCGTAAGTGCCTCTATAATCAAGATACATAAAATGTAAGGATTTTTTTTATGAATACTTTTAGTAGATCTCTTTTAAATATGATACTCTCTAATTATTATGCTTATTATTAAACCTACATAATATGTATTATAGATAGAATAGGAAAGACTGATTGTTAGGCTGGCCACAACTACCGAAACGCCTGTATGAATTCAGATTCTAAATTTAAAATCTGATTTCCGGAAGCGTGCTTCACTCATTCCTTAAATATCACACCCAGAAAGTTATAACACGCCCTTACGCTATCAATTTTACAGCGCAACTGCCACGATTCATAATATTAATTCCGGTATATGTGTGTGTGTTCCGCATGCGAACATAATATGGATATGTATAAGTGCATTCTGTATTCATAATCTTAATTTTTTGCTAAGGAATTCAAAACGCATGTCAGGTACATTTATCAGATGGATCTAAAAAAATTGAGAATTTGATTAAGAAGTTGGGGGAGAAACAGTAAAATTTTATGTATTTCTGTGTTTTTAAATTTAGATTATGAATTTATAGTATTCCGACTGTGTGGGGGCGGCCTTGTAAGAAACGTCCGATGCTTAGAAAGAGCCAGAAGATCGCAGTACCCTATCAATGTCTCCTGTAGTTATAGAATTATATTATATCAAATGTACTCCATATATATATAAATAATCTAACTATTAAAGTATGTCTCTTCAACTTGTGAAAATATAAAGTTAATCTAATGTTACGCTTAAAATAAAATAAGTTATACAAAAATGTATATGAGAAATTAGAATTAAACTATGTATTTATTGAAGTGGTTTTATTTTTAACATTCATTGATGACCAGCTGCGCCCCCCGGTCACACGCGCGTAAGTATAAAAAAATGCCTACGTGTTATTCCAGTTGTGCATCTATCTACGTATCAAATTTCATTGCAATTGGTTCAATAGTTTATGAGTGAAAGAGTAACAAACATACATACATATACATCCGTCCTCACAAAATTTCGCATAATATAATATTAGTAGGAAGACAATATATTATGCGCCACTTGATACAAAATGACTAACGGAAATATTGTTTTTGTTAATTTTTTTAATCATAGAAGTTACCAGTATTGGCGGCAGAAGGTTTTTTAACAGTAGTTCGTTTGTCATGAGCAGTTTTCCGATTTACGCATGATTTACTGCTTATCGTGAAAATCGTGTTGCATATAAATCTTGAATCGTCGTTAAAGTATTTTTTTTGTTTAATTGGAGAAAACTTACATAGATAGCCACAGCCTCTGGGGATAAGGCCGTGGATTATATCGGATTCCTATCGACCAAAACCCCACTGTGTTCCTTCCGAGCTTCTTTAGCGAAGGGGCCACGGAATCTGGATACAATTCGTCCGCGACCCCCTCGGCTTGCATAATATATCTCTGGTACATATATGAGTAATCAATATTTGTTGACATGAGTTACTTTTAAAATAATGTTGCAACACTGTTAAATAGACGAATTGAATTTTAACACTTTTGAACAGTATTTCATTCAATAACAATAAAAAATACAATGCTTAGGATATTTAACATACTCCCTGTGGTTGCTTGGAGATCAGTGCAGAGTGATAAGACTGTCCATTGTGCTATAATATTATATTGGATCAGATCAGAATTAAATATAGCTCACTACTCAGTAACATCTTTAAGATAATAATAATGTACTTCATGTTTTCTGGCAAATAAAAGTTTTATTATTTTTTTTTATTATTATTTTTGCTATATGGACAACATGTAAAATAAATAAAGGAACATAAACATATATAGCACAGAATAAATAAATAGCATAGAGCACCAAATAATAATACAATAAATAAAAGAGTTTATAGGTACAGTAGGTACTATATATAATTTATTTACATTTAAAATCTAGCCGTCTTCCGTCTGAACATTGGTTTAAAGTTCAATGGATATTTCAATTGCACAGTCTTTGTACTACCTGAAGTAACGACAGTGGCGCCGATAACGCGCAATTTTTTTAATACCGTCGGTTGCGCGATTTTGAATTCCTCACATATACTCGTCAAGGAACATTTATAGTTATTTATTAGAAGTACAAACACGATAGCGTGACAGAACGCTTTGTCCTTAAAGTTCTGTACGCGCACAGTCTGCCCTTTGGCCACAGACGAAAAGTTTTTCATTATAACTTTGTGTAGCGTATGCGAACTCTTGCAAGCCGCAAAACCTTTCGTCTTCATTTCCTTCGCAGCTGTTGAATAGAACTTTATTAAACACGATGCGTACAGACCTAGCACTTGATGTGTTTTCGAGTTACTTTTTTCTATCAAACTTAGAACCCACGGCGACATTTCGGGTTTATAATCTTTTTCGCCGATTTCTGATGATATCGTATCAAATTCGTCCTCTGTTAATATTTTGTTGATATCATAAACGTCTTCAAGTCGCGTCGCTTTACGATCGATTGGCGGCAAGTAGAAGTCATCAGGCAGCGTCGCACTGTCGTATGATGATAAATCGAGCTGATCTTCACTTATCTTTTCCGTTGCTTTCTCGACTTGCATCTTTATCGTCTCTACGTTAGTTTTTAATTTCTCCCGCTGCTCCATCTCTTTCTTCTGCTTTTTCGAACCGAACTTACGACTTAACTCTAGATTACTTGTCTCTAGTAGCTGTGAGGTGTCTAAATTGTTTCGTATAACTGGCTTTAAGTTCAGATGTCCAGATTCGATAATTCGGACTTTCCCCGTTTTTTTATCTCTCGCAAGTAATAATACTCGTCCCACATCTTCTTCTTCTTCATCGCCAGTGTATATGATGTTATCCAGTTCAGTTACAACAGTATTTTTATTATTATCTTGATTAACAAACATTAAACAGTTGCTTTCACGATACTCCTCAGTAATGTAAGCATTTTGAAAATTAACAACCATCGGATATAATTTTCTCTTTGGACATACTTCTTCTACTTCTAATTGCTTCATTTTAACCATTTTTCATTTACAATTAATACAATTTTTGTATGTGCACGTGTATTTAGGTTATAAAAAACATAACAAATGTTTTGTGAATATGTCAACTGTCAAATGACTTTGACACAAAAGTAGCTTTCTGGTGTTCCGTATATGTAATAAATATAACAATGGTGCGTTCCAGAATTGGCATCATAGCAGGATTGCTAAATGCTAGTCAAATGTTTGCGTATTTAGTTTTACGCTGTTATGATCATATTCTTTCCAAAATGTCCTTCTTTGTTAGCCGTAACGATTGCTCAGAATTAATAACGATTAATGCGCTCTTACAGTATCTGTTGATATTCCAGTATTATAAACAGGAAACGTTGGTTGTTTGGATTTAAATGAAAAACTGATTGAATTATAAACATCTTTGTTAAGCCATCTTAATCAAGTAACACAATTAAATTAATTTTTTTAAATACGGATGAACCCATGTAAAATTTGGACAATTAATTTTAATTTTTAAAAGTAATGTTTAGAGGCATCTGTTTATTTTCTATCAATACTATACTATATACTATCAAATTAGCACATATCCTGCATATAATATATTTTTCGAATGCAGTAAATTGTATGCTTTAAGGCATAATAAAAAATACTTTCAACTAATGATATACCTGTATCTATATAGTCATGTTTTTTTTTCAATAAAACAAGAAATATATGCACAGATATTTATTAATTAAATTTATCAATTATTTCATTCAATAAATTTAGGCAAGGTCTTCTGAATGCTGATTTATGTGCTTCAACAATTTTTTGTAAACTTGTTAATTTTGAATTATCGTTTTTGTTCTGCAAGTATGTCAATAATAGCCTGCCATATTGTTTATCTGACACACATCTCTCGGAGGCCTCTTCCAGATTTTTCAGAATAAATGATTGTATCTTCTCATCCTTTACACTTATCTTATACATAGTATATACATTAAATATATTATTTATGAATATGTATATTGAGAAGTCGATATTTATTAAGCTTCTTAGAATTTCCGTCTGTTGCTTTTGGTCCAAAGTTGAAATAAAATCTTGAAATATACTGCTGTTAATTTCCACATCAAGTATGATCCTTTGAAACAATATTCCAAATTCCTCTGGATAATGTTTAAGAACTTTGGCTAGTATATCCGTCGACAGCCATGTGTTTTGTCTTTTAAAATAAGTTAACAAGAAATGATGTAAAAACTTTTCAACAAATTTCACTTCTAAATTAGTTTCAAATACATACTGGCACAGCTTTTCGACATTTGTATCGGATAAGTTATGCGCTAGTGTCACTAGAATGCTCTCATCTCTCAAACTTTCTTTAATAATGTAATCTATGTGTGATAGAGGATTAGTTTCGACAATTTCTTTGTATTTTTCATTATCAATACTTTTTGGTGTAATTGTAGTGTCTGTGACATTATTTACGCTCTTTAGATCTTCAGAGGGTGTAATTATATTTTCTTGTATGGGTCTTTCTTGTATTAAATGATCATAGCCTACAAGTAAATTACTTTTTGAAAAGCGAAGGTTCCATTGATTTTCGGCGCTATTCTGATTGGCTATTTCAATACACCGCTGAAATGTGGATAAAGAAGATGGTGATAATTCATAAATTATACGCATTTGGCGGGGAAATAACTTCTACACTAATTATAATTAAGAAAATAGATATTTTGATTTGACCCTTGTGAGTTGTGTTTACACTTTGTGAATGGTGACAGTTGAAATGTCATCTGTCAAAAATACAAAATATATGCATTTTGTGTTGTCATATGTATTATTTTTTTAATACGCAGCACCGAACAAGGCTTGATTGCACTTAGTGTTATTTTTGAGTAGAAAGGAAATATTTTTTTAATATTTTTATATTAACATTATATACGGAAAATATGCAAAAACAAAAACACTTGTTTGTTTCATAGAACTAATTTTGGGTTAAACTTTTTTTTTTGTGCTGAATAGGCTATTTGTCGAATAAATCTTTATGATTTATAGTTATTTAACTATTTAACGGTCTAGAAAATCTAACATACATTTCCTGGGCCACTCAGAAGCGTGCAAACATTCACACAATGTATGATTTTTTGCAAAACAAGTAAATTAGATTAAAAATCATTAAACCCCAAATGTTGTCGGAAATTATGAATTTAAAACTTAAGACATTGTTTGATACGTTACTCATCAAACACGTCCATTTGAAACTTACATTTAGGAAAGTCTTCAAATGTAATGGTCGAGCAAATGCTAGTCTTACTAAAATCTATACTTAGTGCTAAAAAAATAGATCTCCCTGATAGATTAAAAAACATCTTTATTTAGTTAAGTGTTGAGGAAGTAAATGAGGAATATAATGCAATGTAGATATTCAATTAAATTATGTATCATATAATCTACTAGCAGCGTCATTTTTTGAAAATTTTTGTAAATTTGTGTTCTATAGTCTAAGGCTCGTCGTTGTTTGATCTCCAATATATGTCAGTCATATTCACACGAATCCACAAACGTACAGGTATTTAGTATAGTAGACATTAGTAACATGATTTCTTACCTTTTGTAGTAATATTTATCTGGTTAATATATTTTTTTTAAGTTTCCTGTACAATTTTTGTTAAACAGTTATAAATAAATAAATAAGATGATGTAATGGGTGCCATCAAAGGGTGCCATTCATTACTTTATCAGCCTACTGCGTGTAGTCAGCTCTTTAAACTAATTTCTCTTTCTATCATTCGCTGTACCAAATTTCAACTATATTGAATGAATAACGCATCTATCGCAATATATATCGTAAAAGCTCC
Organism: Zerene cesonia; assembly: GCF_012273895.1. NCBI lineage: Eukaryota > Metazoa > Arthropoda > Insecta > Lepidoptera > Pieridae > Zerene > Zerene cesonia. The sequence goes on from NW_024045140.1 coordinate 505,963, forward strand.
TGAAATCTAGTATAAGCTATCTTGGGAGCCTGAGCCCTGAGCTCGCTTTAAATTTATAAAACGATTATATTAAAATAACTTATTTATTGATAATCTCTACAAAAACTCATATCAGGCGTATTTGTTTATTTGTTGAGGACCTTCAAGTTGTTATTATACGTTTATCGAACTTTCATTGTGTGCAATCGCTTTATCAGAAGCCAGAGAGCAAAACTAATAAACTCTGTTTGGTCAAAGGTCGAGAAACTAGGAGATTCCTTAGAACCACAGATAAGGTATGTTGGTTAGCTTTTTTTAAACAATAAATGTCAGTCAGTGTTGTCAACTTTAGGACTTTCTCCCTTATTTTAACAAAATAATTAATTTTGTCAAGCGAGATTTTACATCTAAATTGAATAAATTTATCATCTAATGAAGGGTTAGTCACAATAGTGAATTTTAGTTTGAATTTTACGGGTTTCGTAATAACTTCTGGGTATTAGGGGACAATATTTCCAAATGGTTGGCAGCACCGATGTTTATTTTGATTTTTGCGGATAGATGACCGACAGGCAGAGGCAACGGGTTGACGATTGCGGACTGACGTATTATTTCAGTCAAATGTTGGTGGTTGTGTGATACGAACGTTAGTTGTTTTCTTTTAGTAATTATAATTTCGGGAATAACCAATGCTATAAAAATTGTGGTAAGTCATATTGTTGACTATTTTAAAGTTTTAAATCTATTGTTCTCAACGTTTCTGATGAATGCATCATTCGCCCGACAATTATCCAATTAAATGAATAGAAGTTTATTATTGAATTATTCTGATTTATAGGTCATAATTTATTTAACAAGCTAGATATCTTAGTAACAGATGTTTGATGTCAGCGTTCAATAAATACATTATGTTTACATTACATTACATTATGTTGAAAACATTACGTTTTTAAAATAAATCGTATCTAATAGAAATACTGTAATAACGTTCTACAGAAAGTCGTTATTTCAAACTTCTGAATGAAGCTTCTGACTTGATAAAATCTGATATCAACTGTGAGACCATGTTCTTACAGGGAATTGTAGGTAGGTATAGATTGTCTTTATTAGGGTATAAATTAAATTGTCCGTAAAAATCCATACGAAACTGTTCTTTGTATATCTCATCTATGTGTAAGTATTTATTTTAGTAAATAAGTAACGGATATTTATAACTTGGTATTTTTTTATGAATCGATAATTATGGTGATATCAAGATGGTAGAACTTGGTAGTTTTTTTTAATTAATCGTTATTAATTTCAAGGGGTATATCAACCGTTCAGTATGTCGCCTCCGTGAACTTAGTGGTTGATATGCAATAAAATGTATATATATGTATATATATATTGTCCCACAAGGACAAATGGCTACATTTTTGTTTTTTTATCTATCTACTATATAAAAATAAGTCGGGTTTTCCTTCCTGACGCTATAACTCGAGAACGCACGAACCGATGTCCACGGTTTTGCATTCGTTGGAAAGGTTTCGGGCTCCGTGAGGTTTATAGCAAAGAAAATTCAGGAAAAATTTCAACAGAAAAGCGGGAAAATCATTTTTCACATACAGCCATCTGGTGGCGAAACGGAGTTCGCCGGGTTTGCTAGTTATATATATAAAACAAAGTGGTGTTAGTTACACTATTTATAACTGAAGAACGGATTAACCAATTTGGCTGAAAATTTGTGCAGAGGTAGCTTGGACATAGGAGACGGACATAGGGTAGTTTTTATCCCGGAAATCCCACGGGAACGGGAACATGCGAGAAAATCCCCGGGTCTAAGTTTCCTGCGACTACGCGGGCATAGCCGCGGGCGGATAGCTAGTTTTATAATAATAAACGTTTTATGAAACCTCCATTCGGAATTTAAATAACGCATATAAATAACGAACTGAATGTAAACTTATGATGACGAAAATAAAAAACAAATAAACACAATTATTAATATCTTTTGCTCTACGCCTGCGCGCGCGATCAAAACCCCTTCCACTCATTTCAATGTTATCTGCACTAATATTATAAAGCTGAAGAGTTTGTTTGTTTGAACGCACTAATCTCAGGAACTACTGGTCCGATTTGAAAAATTCTTTCAGTGTTAGATAGCCCATTTATTGAGGAAGGCTTTAGGCTATATATTATGTACCCGAGTTACGTCAATCGATTGAAAAGCCGCGTAGTTGTCGAATATAAAAAAAGCCTTCCTACTCCTTGGTATCTGTCTGGCAGGACACAGAAGGCTCATCACCTACTTGTCCATAAAGAAAATCGATCAGTGAAACAGATGAATATCATCTGCCCAATACCCCACTGGGAGACACGGGACTTTAACTTTACGTTTCGACTTTGGTCCGTAATAATATTGAAAAAAATATATAGTACACAACTAAAATCTGTTGAATATTATCAGAGCGAATAAATTCATATATAAGAGACTAGCAGTCCGCCCCGGCTTCGCCCATGGTATATATATAACCTATAGCCTTCCTCAATAAATGAGCTAACTAAAATATTTTTTCAAATCGGACCAGTAGTTCCTGAGATTACTAGTGTTCAAACAAACAAATAACTCTTCAGCTTTATAATATTATTAGTAAAGATTAGAATCGCCTAAACTAAATTATTTCCTACGTATCATATAGTCTTTATAAGAGCTGGTCAGACAATTTGACTCTATTAAGTTCCTTTTTTAAAAATATATTCGTTTAATTCTAAAAACGTTAGCATCAAAGACATCAAACATCCGTTATAACGTTAAAAGCTCTAGGTTATTCACAAGAACTATATAAGTACTAAGAAATACTAGGAACTACGACCTAACAAAAACTAGACCAGCTCGCTACCAGTCCATTGCAGATCCCGATGCGCGTCCTGTTCCTAACCTAGCTTTGAGCACTTAAAAATCTAGACTTTATAACGGACGGTTACTGAATAAAGAAATGTGTAAAGTGTATAAATGAAACTATGTTCGTTTTTTGTATAATAGGTGCCTGCTGATGCGAGCGTAAAGTCGTAATCAAGAGTGGGCTGAATTTTAGACTTAATCTTATCTCAAAACTAGCTGCGCGCTGCGGTTTTACACGCGTAATTCCGTATCCCGTAGGAATATCGGGATAAAAAGTTGCCTGTGCTTTATGCCAGTTGTTCAGCTGTCTGTCTACGTATCAAATTTCATTGCAATCGGTTCAATAGTTTTGCGTGAAAGAGCAACAAACACTCACCCATCCTAACAAACTTTAGTAGAATAGAATATTATTTAACCCGACGTTTCGAACACTTTACAGCGAGCGTAGTCACGGGGAGACTGAGATGTTACATGTCATAGCTGGAGGTAGTTCAGAAACAACAATTTTTGTATGACCTTCAAGACATGTAATATCTTAGTCTAACAAATCTATAGTACACGCGTAAAATCAAACACAAAAAAAAACTGTGGATATATATTTCTATTTGTAATATCCACTTTAGTACTAACCCGTTAATCGATACTGAAACAGACAGACGAATATAAGCGTACAACTATTAATTAGTTAATTTATTATCGTTTCTTATCGTTCAGTAACAAAAAATACACGAACAAATAAATAATGGCACATAACGACTGTGTTTACGATAAATAACAATAGGAAAATATATAATTTAATAATTTCTGCTCACATACAAAATAAAAAACATCATTAAAGAACTAATTTAATTGCGGTAGTCGAGCGCGATTCGGCGCCAATTGGGCCAGCTCGCACCGGGAAAGTACCACACCCCCACAGAAGACCGGCGTGAAATAGCATACTGCTGTGTTTCTATTAAATATGTGAATCCACTCTTACAGAGTAGGTCATCCTATACGTAAGGAAATTTATTTAATTGAAAAAATAGTCAGGATAATAAGAATCTCGTGAATTTATTGCATTGTCACCGATCCTTGATAAGGTTACGAAGTTTGAATTAAATCCATCCGTTTAAAGTGGGTCAAAATGGAGTCTAAAGGAGTCGGTTACCTACACACATACATGTGAAGCTGATATAAGCGTGCATGTATTTTTTTTATGTCATAGCGGGCAGCTGAGCTGGTGGTGCACCTGATGGTAAGCGATCACCACACCTCTGTGAATGCGCTGCCCGCTTTTATGGGGTAAGGGAAAAGGAATGGATTAACGACTGGAAAGAAGGAATGGACTAGGACGGGTGAGGAAAAGGAAACGGGCCTCCGTAGGTATGTGTGTATCACTCCAGATTCTAAAATGGCACCAAATGACAATAATTCCATATCAAACAGAAAAAGAATCGCTTCAATCGGTTGACAACCTGCGGAGTTATATACCAAAAAATGAACTCATTTGTCCAGTCTGATGGGTATTTTCTGTCGCCTTGTAACAATCGGGATCTGGAACATTCGATGTTGAAATCTGCGGAAGCTATTCTGCGGAAATATATCTGGCCCATGTCCATTTCCGTTACCTTCCCAGTCCGTTCCTTTATTTTCCCCTCGCCAATCCTTTCTTTATCCCTTTCCAATTCGAAGCGGTAATCCATTTGGAGAGGTGTAAGTTCTTCATTTGACCTTTCATCATCAGCCCATATATGTCCCCACTGCTGGGAGACAGGCCTCCTATGAGGGTTCAGGCCATAATCCACCACGCTGGCCAAGTGCGGGTTGGCAGATGTCACATGTCATCGAACTTTTTAATTCTCGGACATGCCGGTTTCCTCACGATGTTTTCCTTCACCGTTTTAAGCATTGGTGATGAAAAATCAATTTATTTCCTGCACGCTCGCCCGGTCTCGAACCCCGACTTATCGATTTTGAAGTCCGAGGTTCTCACCACTGAGCCACCACTGCTCATTTGACCTGACGCCTCTCCAAATGTCCACGGGCGGTGGTCGCGCTTACCATCAGGCGACCCACCAGCTCCATTGTCTACGGTGGCATAAAACGAAGTAGTGGGCACCAGGTAGTTAAATAAATAAATCTTTGACAATGAGTTTCAAATGATGTGAGAGACACAAAATGCATTTATGTATTTATTAGGTACAAAAAATAACAAAAAAAAATTTTTTTTTAGATTATGCTTGTTTTGCTGTTACTCGGCGCGGCAGTGGTGTATGCAGGGCCTATCAAAGATGAGACGAAGTGTGGTTATGAGGTTAGTATTGTTTAGTCTTTTTCAACCGACTTCAAAAGAAGGTAGATGCAATTCGACTGCTTCTCTTCGTGTTTGTTACTTCAGAACATTGTGATCCCAGTTTTTGTTGTAAATAATCTTTTTTTTTTCAGAGTTGCATCAAATACGACCCATCCGTTTTAAACGTGCACATAGTGCCGCACACGCATGACGATGTCGGCTGGCTGAAAACAGTCGATCAATACTATTATGGGAGTAAGTTGGCATTTTTTTTGGCACAGATAAATAATATTTTGACCTTTATTATATATTTTCGTTATTTTTTAATACTCTGTAATAACTTAGAATTATAATAGAATCGACTAAATCTCGGTTACTCTCATGCAAAGGAAATTATTATATCCCGGCGATCCTAATCGGAATAATAAGATAAACTCGTCTAATTATTATATTGTCACCGATCCTTGATACGTGTACAAAGTTTGAATTAAATCTGTCAGTTTAAAGTGGGTCAAAATCGAGTACAAATTAGTCAGTTACATGCAAATTTTACAAGCATAACCCGGAACTGTCATTTCTTTTGTCCACGTGGGCGAAGCCGCGGGCTGAAAGTTTTTGTATATTTGTTATTCTTTTTTAGGTCGGAATTACATACAGAAAGCTGGAGTGCAGTATATTTTAGATTCTGTTATAAAAGAACTGTGGCAAGATCCGAAAAGACGGTGAGTAACGGCCATTCGATTATTAAAAAAAAAAAAAACTTTTAGTGACAGATAATTTGGCGCCAAAAAAGCGCCATTGTATTTTCTACACTAATATTATACAGAGGAAAACTTTGTTTGTTTGGTTGTAATGAATATGCTCAAAAACTACTGGACCGATATTAAAAATTCTTTCACCATTCGAAATCTACATTATCCACGAGTAACATAGACTATATTTTATTTTGGAAAAAAACAGGGTTCCGTAACATATCTTTATTGAAACATCCAAACCAGTATACCTATAAAGCTGAAGGGTTAGTTAGTTCGTTTGATATTATTTAAACTCAAATATATAACTCTAATCGCAATAATTCAGATATTCAACTGGACAGCTATATATTATAAAGCTGAAGAACTACTGGTCCGTTTTGAATTCTTTCAGTTTTAGATGCCCTACAATGAAAGTATTGAGGGAGAATTTAGGCTTTATATGTACCACGGGCGAAGTCGGGGCGGACAACTAGTGTATTAATAAACTAAATCATTGCCTGATTGTATGATTGAATTTAAGCACTAAAATATAGCATATAAAAATTGGTAAATTTAATTATTAGTAGTAGTACATTGATATATCACATTTTTTTTTGTAAAGATTAAAAAAATGTTTTTATTGATACTGACACATAGTTATACTTTCTTGACGTAACAGTAACACTAGATTATCCTACTATCCTACTTCCTACTTCCTACCTACTATCCTACTATATTATATTACTTACCCTTTAGGCACATGAAACCGAAAGAGTAGAAGAAATTCGATTACTGTGGCAGGATCACGGGTGGCCGAGAGGCTAGGCGTTGCTACGGTTAGGCAAGATACGCAGGTTCGAATCCTGCCTCGTGATCAAATTTTTTCTATTCTTTCAAAATTTCTCATTTATAAAGCATTTCAATGCTATAAAACTAAAAATCAAATATATTATATTATCTTATTATATCTTATCTTACTAATATTATAAAATGCGAAAGTTCCTAAGGATGTGTGTGTGTGTGTGTTTGTTGCTCTTTCACGCAAAAACCTACTGAACCGATTGCAATGATATTTGGTACGTAGATAGCTGGACAACTGGAATAACCGCGAGCAAAAGCTAGTATATGCATATGACAATATACCCCTTTGCTCCAAACTTTATTTTTTTTTATTCGTCAGTCACAGTCATTTGCTCGCTTCCAAAAAAAAAAACATTTTTTTTTTTTTTTATTTCATGATAGGGAAGCGCTTGACCACGATCTCGCCTGATGGTAAGCTGAGATGTGGTCTAAGATGGAGCGCGCTTCCCTGGAAGGTACTTGTTCACTCTTCTCTGGAAGACCTCCAGATTGTACTCGTCGGGGAACACAGACTCAGGAAGCATGTTCCAATCCCTTGCGGTTCGAATAAAAAATGTGGAATCGAACCGCTTCGTCCGGGTTCTTAATTTATTTTTCTTAATTTCGTTCTTCTTAATTTTTTTACAGTTTCATATACGTGGAGACAGCGTTCTTCTGGAAGTGGTGGACCCACCAGGGGGACGACGTACGCCACAAGGTCCACACCCTGGTGAGGGCTGGCAGGCTGCAGTTCGTTGGCGGCGCTTGGAGTATGAACGATGAGGCCGCGTCTCATTATCAGAGCACCATTGATCAGTTCACTTGGGGTTTGAGGTGATTTTTTTGTAATCATAGACATAGACATACCATACATTTATTCACAATCAATTACACACACAACAATTAACAAAAAAAGACAAAACACTGAACATAAAATAGGAAATAAGAAAAAACATATAAAAAGAAAAGAAATAAAATAAAAACTAACTTAGGTTGCTTTGATGTGTTATGGCTGTGAAAAGGTCCAGGCTCAGCTTTATATGCCATGAGTCAATTGACCCATGAAGCTGTTAATTCTGCCAGATAATCAACCGACTTCACGAAAATGAGGTGTTCAATTCGACTCTCGTTTGTAATTGTTAATTCAGAACTTTTTGGATGATATAGAAGTTTAAAAAAATTATGTATTTTTTGTAATATGAGAAGTATTTAATTAAAGATTTTATAGATATGCTTTGACATGTATAACATACATTTATAATATGATATTTTTTAGAGCAAGTTATACATTTATATCTGTTTCTTCAGTATAAAATGTTTTTGGATTTTTTTCAATTATACACTTGAAATTATTTCAGTCTTCGGCACTTTAATTTGTATACTAAAGAGAACGTTGCACATATTTTAATTGGTTCAATAACTTTTGTTATACTCCTTGCGATTTACCTGATAACAAAGCTTTGTCATGTATAAGAACACTTTATATTGGACCACCAAAAACGAAGAAATCGACTAACTTTTAATTGTTGCATTCATTTTTCACTTTACACTTATACTAGACTTTATCCTGTATAATTGAATATTAATATATTCACTTACCAAAATAGCACAAAAAATTGCTCATAAATTGTCTTTATTTTCTAGACTTAACTCTGTATACTAAACTTTATCCTGTATAACTGACAGGAAACTAAACGAAACCTTCGGCGCCTGTGGCATACCGCGTGTGGGCTGGCAGATAGACCCGTTCGGCCATTCCAGAGAGTTTGCCTCGCTATTAGCCGCTATGGGGTACGACGGACTCTTTTTGGGGAGAATCGACTACCAGGATAAGAGAGCGAGATTAAGGAACAGGGAGATGGAAATGGTGTGGAGGGGGGATGATGATTTGGGTTAGTTTATTGATTTTTTTTTGTATAGATGGTTTACCAATATTAAAACTGTGTTATGACGATTTAAAAGTGCTTCTATAGAAAGTCTAATCTATATTAATATTATAAATTGAAGAGTTTGTTTGTTTGAACGCACTAATCTCAGGAACCACTGGTCCGATTTGCAAAATTCTTTCAGTGTTTGAAGGTCCATGTATTGAGGAAGGCTATAGGCTATATATGTACCACGGGCGAAGCCGAGGCGGACCAAACAAACTACAGCTTTACAATATTAGTCTAGATTTATGGCTGATGGTGACCACTAACTGTCTCAATCACTGCTCTATCCTTAAAAAAGACAGTCGAATTGGGAACCTTTTGTTTTAAGTCGGTTAATATGCTTTTTTCAGTTATTTCTAACTATATTTTAATTAACTGTTTTTAATTATTTTCTTAAAGGTAACTCATCAGATATATTTACGGGGGTATTGTACAACACCTACTCCCCGCCCCCAGGGTTCTGTTTCGATGTGCTATGCGATGATGAGCCTATCATTGATGACCCGGATTCGCCCATGTTCAATGTGGACGAGAGGGTAAGTGGCGGGTGGCGTGGATGCGTTTTGGATGGGTCGATAAAATGGCGTGGACGGAGATGAGAGATCAATAGAATAATGGAAACGACGGAGATAAGAGATGAATAGAATAATAAGAGATCAATTTTATACATGTGTGCGTGTTATAAGTACATGCTTATAGACAAATACAGAGTTAATAAGTGGTGATCACACTTATATTCTTAATATACATATATAAATTACGTGTCGCGTTATTTGTCCGCGATGGACTCTTAAATTACTCAACCGATTTTAATCAAATTTGCACACCGTGTGCAGTTTGATACAACTTAAAAGATAGGATAGTTTATATTATTTCAATTACGATAAATGACTACCCGGGCGGAGTGTAGCTAGTATAATAAATGTGAAATTTTGTTTGTTTGTATTTTGGTCCGCCAATCACGCTGAAAGTACTGAACGGATTTTGATGAAATTTGTACATACAGGCAGGGTATGAGCTGACTTGGGCGATAGGATACTTTTTATCCCGGTTAAATGCTCTCTTGGGACACAGAGTCACTAAATCGTCTGTTAATATCCTAATTCCACGCGGGCAAAGCCTCGGGCGGAAGCTAGTATTAAGATTATGATAAACAATTTGCAACCTACGTGATAGTTGTACAATAAAAAAACTAATAATATTATATTATATGTAGGTACAAATGTTTATTAATAATTTTTTTAAGTGGCTTAATGTAATTTTGTTCCCACTAATTAAAATTATTGATACAAAAACAGTATTTAGTATAGTTCGTTAACTCGTAAGTCTATTTACCAGATTGTATTAGTAGTAGTGAAGTCCCGTGTCCCCTAGTGGGATATGGGGCAGATGATATACATCTGTTTCACTGATCGATTTTCTTTATGGACAAGTAGGTGAGCCGCCTTCTGTGTCCTGCCAGACCGAGACTTTTTTTTTGTGCGTCTCCACCGGGAATCGAACTCAGGACCCCACGGTTCTAAGCTCACGCGTTAACTGTATCAAGGAGGTGGTCAGATTGTATTAGTAATTGTCGATTTTTATTCGCAGGCAAGTATTTTGGATTCGTTTATTGTTTTATAACCCTAAATGATTTGATAATCTGGATGTTTTTAAAAATCTATATATATAAAATTCTCGTGTCACAGTTTTCGTTGCCATACTCCTCCGAAACGGCTTGACCGATTACTCTGAAATTTGTTAAGCATATTGGGTAGGTCTGAGAATCGGCCAACATCTATTTTTTATCCCGATATTCCTACGGGATACGGACTTACGCGGGTGAAACCGCGGGGCGCAGCTAGTATCTTATATATTTGGATTGTTTTTTGTTAAATTTGTAGTTTTTTTAGCAACAAAATTTGTTTGTCTAATTCATGTAATCTCTTACTGATTTTATTTTGGTAACAGCGCCATCTTTTGACAATTTCCAATAGCACGACGTGAATGTAAAATTTAAAAAATTTATGGAAATATTTCAATTTCATCTACCATATTTTTATGACTGAGATAATTAAAGGGATAATTTTTACAAGTGATTCGCTGTATCCTACTAATATTATAAATGCGAAAGTTTGTAAGGATGTGTGTGTGTGTGTTTGTTGCTCTTTCACGCAAAACTACTGAACCGATTGTATTGAAATTAGGTACATAGATAGCTGGGCAACTAGAATAACATAAAGGCTACTTTATATCCCGATATTCCTACGGGATACGGACTTACGCTGGTGAAACCGCGGGACGCAGCCAGTATGTAATAAAAATATTTACTAAAACAAACAAAGAAACGGAAACGGATTCATTAATATAGTAAAAGAAAACCAGTAAAATAAATTACAACCAAACCAATAAACTAAAATCCTTTTTAACACGCTTTCATTAACTTCACTTGTGTGTTTGTCTGTAACCGACATCTTAGACTTCGATTTTAACCCACTTCAAACGGACAGATGGAACCCAAACTCTGTACACTTATCGCGGATCGGTGACGATACAATAGTTTCATGAGTTTATCTCATTATCCTGATTAGGATCGCCAGTATTCATTAATAAACTTAATACACTCTGTATAAGAGAAAGTGAGACAATTTATTTGATTCTATTTGTCATATTCTTTTATTGTAACTGGCCTTCGAGACACAGTTCACCACTAGTTCGAAGGTCAGGGTCTGTATTATTTTGTACTACTGTTTCTGTAATAAATAAATAAATAAAATAAAAATATTTATTATTAATTACGTATAGGTGAAAACATTTTTGGATATAGCAACGAACATGTCGAACGGATACAAAACAAATAATATTTTGATCACAATGGGTGAAGACTTTCACTATCAAGACGCGAACATGTGGTTCCAGAACCTTGACAAACTGATCGAGTGAGTTAGCATGCGCATGGGCTACTTGCTTGCATGGGTGTAGGCAGTAGTTTACATGCGTGGTTGTAGGCTGCTGATTGAGTTAGTTAGCATGCATGCGCATGGGCTACTTGCTTGTATTTTTTTTTTTTTTTATATTAAATAGGCAGACGTTTGACCGCTATCCTACCTGATGTTAAGCAGGGATGCGATCTATAAATGGGCACGCCTGCCTAGGAGAATGCCTATATAGCCTATTCACTCTGGACTTGAAGAGTTGTAAATTGTAGTGATCCGGGAACACCGACGGTGGAAGAGAGTTCCATTCC
>NW_024045140.1:518828-528068 GCF_012273895.1 Zerene cesonia
ACCAAATGCAGAAAAAAAAAAACACTGCTGCACTGGATTTAGTTCTTAAACACAAAACTACTGTCCAAACCCAGCCATTCCCTAGAAGGGCTTCACCAAACATCATGCCGGAACACGACGAATCGCTTGGCGGCAAGGCTTTGTTGGGTGGGTGGTAACTAGCCAGGACAACTGTCTTCCACCAGAATATCCGGTTACTCGTTTGGCACAACCCGGGGGACACGTGTTGGGTATCGAGAGTTAAGACCTACGGACGCGAGTAACATCGCCCCCCAACATGCATGAGTGTAGACTACTAGATACCGGGATATAAACATGAAATCGACATGCGAATCGACACTGTATTGTGTACATGGGTGTAGGCAATGCATGCGGCATTCATAGCTAGCTAATCATACATGCTTTGTCAGCGGCGTTAGTTTGTATGCATGGATGTAGGCAACCTATGAAATATGCGGATTATAAGAAAATGTATGATTACAGAGCATGCATGGTTGTAGACGATATATAAAATATGCAACGATACCGTGACTATGCTGTCTTGTGCAGCAACCCATGAATAATGCGATTATAAAAGTAATTATAAAGTGCCTATAACCATAGTCAATGCGGATACGTTAAACATTCCTTGATCACAATGTTTCCTTTCTTCTGAAAGCTACAGTGTACATGGCTGTATGTCTTTCTTTAATTTTTTATTTTTCTATGCATTTTCAATATAAAATGTGAAACATAGGTATACAACGACAGATTATAAACATATAAATAAATGATTTTAAATCAGTAAGCGAATATTTACTTACCTGCGAAGAAAAATCTAATAATGAAAACGCTACGTTAGTTTAGATAAGTTTTTTATTTATTTATTTAACTCTTAAACAAGATTGTACATGGAAGGAAATACTATTATAGTAAAGTGTACAATTTGTTTGGCGGACTTACGCGGGTGAAACCGCGGGGCGCAGCTACTATAACTATATTGAAGATCCATTTGTAATTTAAGTGTCCCGCAATAAATTAAATTTGAATTTATATTTGAAGGCAATCTGGCGTAAAAGTGTATTAGTAAAAAAATGTTGTAGGTAACAACGTTTTTCAATAAAGTCCGAGAAATGAGGTCGCATTATAAAACGCATAATATATTGGTGACTATGGGCGATGACTTTCAATACCAGGACGCAAGTATGTGGTTTAAGAACCTGGACAAATTGATACAGTGAGTCATTTATTGTTTTTTTTTTTTTTATGTCATAGCGGGCAACTGAGCTTGTGGTTCGCCTGATGGTAAGCGATCACCACCGCCCATGAACATTCGCAAAGGTAGTGCCTCTAAGAATGCGCTGCCCGCTTTTATGGGGTAAGGGAAAAGGAAAGGATTAAAGACTGGAAAGAAGGAATGGACTGGGATGGGTGAGGAAAAGGAAACGGGCCTCCGGCTCCCCCACTCACCGTACGAAACACAGTGGCATGCCACTATTTCACGCCGGTTTTCTGTGGGGGTGTGGTACTTCCCCGGTGCGAGCTGACCCAATTCGTGCCGAAGCGTGCTCGACTACCACAATGACTGGTTAATTAAATTGCACGATTTTTTTGTCCTTTTTGTGTCGAGTATGGTCTTTTGTTTGATTTTATGGGAGTATTATACGTTTAGAAATTAAAGACTTTAACATGATTGAGTTAGTTAGCATGCATGCGCATGGGCTACTTGCTTGCATGAGTGTAGGCAGTAGCTTATATGCATGGTTGTAGGCTGCTGATCGAGTTAGATAGCATGCATGCGCATGGGCTAGTTGCTTGCATGGGTGTAGGCAGTAGATTATATGGATGGTTGTAGGCTGGATTTTACGCGAGTATAATACGTTTAGAAATTAAAGACTTAAACGTGGATGGTTTGAAGCTGTCCAACACTTGGGATCCTTTTATCGAGAATTTAAAAACCCCATGTCTGACATACCAAAAGACTAGAAGACACTATCAGCCAATACTGCCAACATCCGGAAAAATACACCACATACCAACTGCGGAAAACGTGGAGATATAATGAATAAATCGCGTTAAAAATACATTGAAAAGTCTTTAGTTTCTAAATTTTTGCGCCCGCTCACAATCCGCCCCGGCTTCGCTCGTGGTATATATATAGCCTAAAACACTCCGGGATTATGTGCCTCTCCAATGGATAAAGATTTTTTCGAATTTGACTCGGTAGTTCCTGAGGTTAACGCGTTCAAACAAACAAATTAACTCTTGAGTTTTATGTTGACGAAAGTATAGATTTTCCAACGGATTTAAGTGCGTTTTATGCAATACTAGCTGTTCGCCCCGGCTTGGCCCATGGTACATATGTCACTCAGTGAAGATGCAGCTTTCCAATGGTGAAAGAGTTTTTGAAATCGGTCCAGCAGTTTTTGTAATTTTTATTTAACAAATACCCTTTAAAAACAAAGAAGGAAGGGAAGAAACATTTATTTGTCTCCACAAAATTACAATCTAAACAAAACAATAAAATAAAGGTATAATTGTAATCTTTTTTTTTGTCAAAAGATGGCGCTTAATCAAAAATTGTAAGTTCAAATTTAAAAATTGTATAAAAGCGATGGTACGGTAAAGTCTTATGTCAGTTAATTATGAATTATTTTTATCTACGAAATCTCTTAAATTACATAGATAAATAATTTACGATAACTAACGTATAATGAGATCTTGTAAATAGAAGATTTTACAAATTATAGAAACTACACTATGACAGCTTAAATTCCGCCAACCACAGATAAGAACCGCAACGTTTGTCAACAGATAAAAAATTTTCTCACCTACGTATCGGAACAGGCCAAAAGTTATAGAACACAGAATGTCATTATAACAATGGGCGGTGATTTTACGTATCAGGATGCAGCCATGTGGTATACAAATTTGGATAAATTAATCGAGTAAGTTTAGTATAAACTATGCAAAAACTATTTTTTTACGTCATCGTCGGCAATGGAGCTGGTGGGTCGGCTGATGGTAAGCGCTACCACCGCCCGTGGACATTTGGAGAGGCGTAAGGTCGCGCGCAGACCTTACGCCTATACAAAATGATTGCTGATCTCAAATTAGAAAAGGAGTAATAAAGGATTGACGAGAAGAATAAATGAAAGATTTGAGAAGGGTAAGAAAAAGGATATGGGCCTCCAGCTCCCCCACTCACCGTACGAAACACAGTAGCATGCTACTATTTCATGCCGGTCTCATGTGGGGGTGTGGTACTTCCCCCTCGCGAGCGGGCACAATTCGTGCCGAAGCGTGCTCGAGTCCCACATACTAACACAGCTAGTTAGTACATAAATGTACTATTCATGTACTGACTAGCTGTATGACCTATGTGCTAATCCAGACTATAATCTATTCAAATGTTATTTTGGTCCGTGTATCGCATGTCGCGTGCCGGCCGCGGAGTGGGGACGAAGCGAAGGCGCTCGCCGGAGCAGCCGGGGCCAATATGGCGGCGTCTCTAGTTCCATCAGCTGACTGTCAGCTAAATATCTATCATGTGAACAAATAGTTACACTTTTACCGTGGTTACGGCTGTGGTGACACGATCCTTTTTTTACTTCACCGTTTCGAGCGGTGATGATTGTGTGTGATGATTTTTTATTGTGGGAGTCGAGCACGCTTCGGCACGAATTGGGCCAGCTCGCACCGGGGAAGTACCACACCCCCACAGAAAACCGGCGTGAAATAGTGGCATGCCACGTGTTTCGTACGGTGAGTGGGGGAGCCGGAGGCCCGTTTCCTTTTCCTCACCCGTCCCAGTCCATTCCTTCTTTCCAGTCGTTGATCCATTCCTTTTCCCTTACCCCAAAAAAGCCGGCAGCGCATTCGCAGAGGCCGTACCTTTGCGAATGTTCATGGGCGGTGGTGATCGCTTACCATCAGGCGAACCACCAGCTCAGTTGCCCGCTATGATATAAAAAAAAAAAATGATGTCATCCACATGCGCAGATGAATTGAAAAATCAATTTATTTCCTGCACGCTCGTCCGGTCTAGAACCTCGCCTTATCGTTTTTAAGGTCCGAGGTCCTG
Source organism: Zerene cesonia (assembly GCF_012273895.1). Lineage (NCBI taxonomy): Eukaryota > Metazoa > Arthropoda > Insecta > Lepidoptera > Pieridae > Zerene > Zerene cesonia. Next base: position 522,892 of record NW_024045140.1, read on the forward strand.
ACCACTGAGCAACCACTGCCCATGTATAAAGGTACCACGCGAGTGAAGCCACGGGCTGATTGATGTATTATTGGGGTTTAACTTTAAGCTATTGGATATGCTTGCGCATGTGGCACGATTCTATTTATGTATTATGATTAGCTCTTTAAAACTATGCAACAGAATTTGATAGGGTTTTTTTTAAAGATAGTGAGTTCAATGCGAAAGTTTCCGTTTTGAGTATGTGTATGTTTCTTACTCTTTCACGCTAAAACTACTGAACCGATTGCTATGCAATTTGGTACGTATTCTTACCGATATTCCTACGGGATACGGACTTGCGCGGGTGAAACCGCGGGTCGCAGTTTGTGTTTAATAATGGGATAGTCCGGAATAGTCTGAAATAATTAGATAACATAGATCCATAGTATTTTCTTGTGTTTGGTTTCACGCGAGTATTATACATTTAGAAATTAAAAACTTTTCAACGGATTTTAAACGCGATTTATTCATTATATTATTATGACATATAACATCTCAGTCTCCCCGTGACCACGCTCGCTGCAAAGTGTTCGAAACGTCGGGTTAATAATATAATGAATAAATCGCGTTTAAAATCCGTTGAAAAGTTTTTAATTTCTAAACATAGATCCATTCATGTAAGTAAATGACTTATGAATTAATATAATAATTGGATGTTTTCCCATCAATCACCATAAAACTACTCAATGGACTTAGATGAAATTAAAAAATTATTACATATAGGCAACTTTTTATCCCGAATTAGGAATATTCCTACGGGATATGGACTTGCGCGGGTGAAACCGCGGGGCGCAGCTAGTCTTGTATAAAATAAATGTTAATAATTTCAGATATGCGAATTTGAAAGCAGCCAAGGACGGCCTCGACATCAAACTGTTTTACTCGACGCCCGATTGTTATTTGAGAGCTGTTAAAGACGCCAAGTGAGTGACCAAGTACCAATTTCAACCGACTTCAAAAATATAAAGGTGTGGGTTCCCAATCCGGCTGTATTTTTGTGATACCTGGGAACTTGACGTGATGAACCGATTTTGGTGATGCTTTTTGACGTGACAACGTCTTAAATTAAGTTGCGGCTCGCAGTCACTCATGAAAAAGTGTTACGATGAGTCACCGAACTATGATCGGTCCGCCGCGCGCGCAGCACTAGAGAATTAGGCGCATTGAATCGGCGCGTGCTTGTGTCTCTGTCTCTGTCTTTTTAGTAAACAAAATATATTTTCTATAGTTAAAATTTGTGCAATTCTTATTTTCATTCAATTCCTTGTTCCTATTGTGCAATTTAATAATATTCATATCAATAAATATTCTACCGAGAAAAAGACGTTGTCACGTAAAATCTTCGCCCGTAAAACCGACTTTACAGGCAACCATTTTTTTTTTTATTTGAAAGCTCTTGTCTCCCATGTGGTCCCGTTTACATTTAGTCTAGTTTTGACAGTTTCAAGGTTTAGTTTTTAGCTTCTTTAATCGATTAAGTGTATTTTTTAACATAAGAGAAACTCAATCTTTACTAACATTCAAAAACGTACTGAAGCAATTTTATCCGTCAATTTAGTTAAGCTGTGTCCATGTGTGTTACCTGTATGTATATGTGTATGTTTAAATATGTATATGTTATATATTATATATGTATGTGTATATATTATTTATATTTTATATATTTATGTATGTATCTATGTATGCATTGTTATCAATTTTGGTATATTTTTCTTTTTATTATACGTTTTATTTTTATTAAGTCTGTTATTATTGCGCCTCCCTGCTTTTACATTAGTATATACTGCGTTTTCCTTGTCCACCAGGTTGTCTGGAAGAGATCGCTGCTTAAGCGATAAGACCGCCTGTGTGCTCTTCATATTGCTGATGTTATTTATATCCTGTTTTTACTCTTAAAGGTGCACAATAAAGAGTTCTTGATTGATTGATTGATTGATTTTTTGTCAACTGAGCTGGTGGTTCGCCTGATGGTAAGCGATCACCACCGCCCGTGAACAGAGCAAAGCTAGTGCCTCTGCGAATGCGCTGTCCGTTTTTATAGGGTAAGGGAAGGAAAGAATTGACGACTGGAAAGAAGGAACGGACTGGGAATGGTGGGAAAAGGAAACGGGATTCCGGCTCCCCCACTCACATTGTTGAATTGTGAGAACAATAGAGACTGCACCAGCTTTCACCAGTTTTCACCAGTTTTCACCAGTTTTCAAGCATTTTTTTGTATAAAACTCTTTTATTCTATATTTTTCAGCCCAACACTACCAATAAAGCAGGATGACTTCTTCCCATACGCGAGTGATCCCACCGCCTACTGGACCGGCTATTTCACTTCCAGACCCACCACCAAGTACTTCGAGAGATTGGGTAATCGCTACCTCCAGGTAATGGCTCCTACTGGATAAATTTTTCATTGTGTAACTTTGATTTTTAGTTTTATAGTATTGAAATGCTTTATAAATGAGAATTTCGTGAATATATAGAATTGAATCACGTGGCGGGATTCGAACCCGCGTCTTTTCTTAATCATCTCAATAGATGTCGCGGGGTGCCCCTTAGGTACATGGAACCGAAAGAGTAGAAGAGATTCGATTACTGTGGCAGGATCACGGGTGGCCGAGAGGCTAGGCGTTGCTACGGTTTGGCAAAAAGACGCGGGTTCGAATCCCACCACGTGATCGATTTTTTTCTAAAGTTCTCATTGCATAATTTATTTTTTAACAACTCTCTTATATGTATATATACTTTTTAGTGGCTAGTAACATTTTATTATTTAAAATTGACGTCATTTGGTCCCATTTTAGAATCTGGGGTAAGGGGTTAAGAACGTAAGTGACCTTGTAGAAAGGAATTATAAAAAAAAAGTAACTGTTACCCGCAACTTAGCTCGCGTGGTCAAAAAAATTATCGTGGTACAAACTTTCATCGCCTATTTTATCCCCTTGGGGGTAGAATTGATCAGATTCCTTTCTCAGCGGATGCCTACGTCATAACATCTATCTGCGCGCCAAATTTCAGCCCGATCCGTCCAGCGGTTTGGGCTGTGCGTTGATAGATCACTATGTCAATCAGTCACCTTTGAGTTTATATATATTTTGATGTCCGAATATATTTTTAGGTTCTCAAACAGCTGCAGGTTGTATCTCATTTGAAGGAACACAATAAATTCGTGTTGAATGAGTTGTTGAGCGCTATGGGTGAGTTACATTGTGATCATCATCATCATCATCATCATCATCATCATCATCATCATCATCATCATCATCATCATCATCATCATCATCAGCCCATATATGTTCCCACTGCTGGGACACAGGCCTCCTATGAGGGTTCAGGCCACAATCCACCACGCTGGCCAAGTGCGGGTTGGCAGATGTCACATGTCGTCGAACTTTTGATTATTTGACATGCCGGTTTCCTCACGATGTTTTCATTCACCGTTTTAAGCATACACTGTGATACGAAGTAATTAAACAAAATCAATAAACAAAAAAAAAAATAATAAATAATCTCTTTATTAAATAAACTCTTAAATTCGTACAATTGTATTGGTAGAAACTAAAGCCTGTGTTAGTAAAAACTGCGTTAGTCTTTAGAATCCCTCACAATTTTTTACATTAGAGTTTTTTTTTTAATTAAGTACATCAAAATAAGAAAAGGTGCATGTGTGTGTGTGTGTGTGTGTGTGTGTGTGTGTGTGTGTGTGTGTGTGTGTGTGTGTGTGTGTGTGTGTGTGTGTGTGTGTGTGTGTGTGTGTGTGCGTGTGTGTGTGTATGTTTATGTGTGTGTATTGGGATTAAGATAATTAAAAAAAGATAAAATATATTTTCTTTTTAGAATGTCATTTAATTTATTAATTTTTAAATTAAACCGATTCTAACCTAACACATATCATATTAACGCGTTAGGTCCGCCGAATAAAATTTTACAATACTTTTACTTATAAAATAAACAATGTTATTTTATTTTAAATAATTCGCTTCTCAGGCGTTATGCAGCACCACGACGCAGTAACAGGCACTGAGAAAGAGCACGTGGCGCACGATTACGAGAGACTGCTGGATGCTGCTATAGATGACGCCAGCATCATCGCTAGGCAGGCTTTTAAGTGGGTTTTTATATATATACTAGCTATCCGCCCGCGGCTTTGCCCGCGTAGTTGCAGGAAAGATAGACCCGGGGCTTTCCTCGCATATTCCTGTTCCCGTTGGATTTCCGGGCTAAGAATTTTCTTATGTCCGCCTCCTGGTTATAAGCTACATCTGTACAAATTTTCAGCCAAATCAGTTAATCCGTTCTTGAGGTATAAATAGTGTAACTAACACCACTTTCTTTTATATATATAGATGATACAACATAAGTTATATTGCAATGCTAGCGGTCCGTCCCGGCGTCACTCGTGATACATATATAGCCTAAAGTATTTCTCAATAAATGGGCTAACTAACACTGAGAGTAGTTCCTGAGATTAGCGCGTTCAAACAAACAAACAAAATTCTTCAGCATTATAACATTAGTATAGATAATGCTTTACAACACATCGCACTTTAATGCGACGTCACACAACACAACAAAGACATAGACATACATTTATACACACACAATAACACACACACAACAACTAACCAAAAAGGCAAAAAAGGTGTGTGTGCGATTCCCACACGATAGAAGTGACACTTAAGTAAATCCGCAAAAGAATGAGATGAATATATATAAAATATAAAATAGTATGTATATTTCTGTCTCACTCTTTGCCGGCTTCATTCTACACATTCTTGTATTTGTGTCTCTTACCTGTCCTTTTTTCCGTTGCATCAGCTTTGAAATCGCAACGATTCTAAAGAAGTTTCACTTCAACTAACAAACAAAACAACTCTTCAGCATTATAACATTAGTGTAGATAATGCTTTACAACACATCGCACTTTAATGCGACGTCACACAACACAACATAGACATAGACAAACATTTATACACACACAAGAACACACACAACAACAAATAACAAAAAAAGGCAAAAACATTGTAAAGAACGAAATAAGGAAAAGCATGAACACAGACACGAAAATTTACAAAGAATATATATATATATACTTATACTTAGTCTGGCCATAAATACTGTTACACTTAATTATAAAAAAATATTACATTTGAATTTCGAATCTG
>NW_024045140.1:529068-542844 GCF_012273895.1 Zerene cesonia
TAATAAATGTTATTTGCAGTTAACAATTTTCTTTTTTCTTTATTACAATATTTATGGCAAGACTAGGTATATATATCTAAACTGGCTTTTGCCCCCCACTTCGCACGCGTTAAATTCGGAGTAGTTTTATAGATGTTCTTATATAAAAACTTTCTTCTTGAATCAATCTATCTATTTAAAAAAAACCATCAAAATCCGTTGCATAGTTTTAAAGATTTAAGCGTACATAGCGACTTTGTGTTATACTATGTAGTGATTACTTTGCTGTTATGTGTTGTGGCTGTGAAAAGGTCCAGCCTCAGCTTTATATGCCACTAGCTTTTTGCCCGCGGCTTCACCCGCGTAGAATTCGCTTATATCGCGCTGCATGGTAAGGAGTATTTTCTTCGCTTTAAAAAGTATTGTTTGTTCTTTCCCAGGTTTAGCTCCATCTTCATACCAAGTTTCATCAAAATTGGTTTGACAATAACGAACTTCCTTACAAACTTTCATCCCCTCTTTCAACCCTTTCTACCCTTTTTTCGCGATATAAAGTATCCTATGTTCTTTCCCAAGTTCAGTTCTATCTTTATACCAAATTGTATCAAAATCGAATCAGTGGTTTAGGCGTGAAAGCGTAACAGACAGACAGACAGTTACTTTAGCATTTATAATATTAGTAGGGATGATTCGCTTTTGATTCTGCCAGAACCCAGAAACACACGCAATAAAATCAGGACACATCATAATGCGATGCAAAGGAACACAACACAACATATTTTAAATGCAAATCGATTAACGCAAATATAATTTAAAAAAAAGTCATCTTTTATGTTAAAAGGACATCAAATATTAATTTTATATTAAATATGTTATGTATTTTTTTTAGTGAAGGATCTTATCCATATATAGTAATGTATTCTTCGGCACATGTGCTACCTGATTAAAAATTCGAAACTGACAGATGCACAGATAAAATTATTATTATTACTGGAATTAATATTATTACTGGATATAACGTTAACAAACGTTATATCCAGTAATGCAACTATGTATATGGCAATGTTTTTGCATAGATAAAATATGTAACCAACCATAAACAATTATTTTTCAGTAAAATATCGCAAAGGAGCGACACAAAACCACCCATTTATGAATACGAGAGATGTCGCTTTAACGAATCGAGTTGCAGTGTGTCGGAGAATAGTGAACAATTTGTGGTAAGTGTTTATTTGGCGCCAAAAATTTTATTTTTTTTTCATTAGTGTCTAGAAATAGTCTTTATATGAATGTTTAAAAATATAATGATTTTTTTTTAAATAACCTGTAAAATATGTTAATTTATATTATTATGTGTTACGTTACCAAATTTATGACCATACTAGCTGCGCCCCGCGGTTCCACGCGGTAGGAATATCGAGATAAAAAGTTGCCTATATGGTATTCCATTTGTCCAGCTGTCTACGTAACAAATTTCATTGCAATCAGTTCAGTAGTTTTTGCGTGAAAGAGTAACAAACACACATACATCCTTACAAACTTTCGCATTTATAATATTAAGTAGCATATGATTTTTCAACCGACTATCCCAAAAGTGACGTAATGTTTGTCAAATCTCGCTTTCAGGTAACAATGTACAACCCGTTGGGCTGGAGGGTGAAGCAGCCGATACGCATCCCAGTCGTGGAGGGGAAATATTCTGTGTTTTCCCCTAAAGGTGAGTTTTATTTTGCCGAAGAATTTAAAAAAGACCTTGCGTATTTAATTTTTAGTTTTATAGCATTGAAATGCTTTATAAATGAGAAATTTTGAAAGAATAGAAAAAATTTGATCACGAGTCAGGATTCGAACCTGCGTATCTTGCCTAACCGTAGCAACGCCTAGCCTCTCGGCCACCCGTGATCCTGCCACAGTAATCGAATTTCATTCATTACAAGACCTTGCGTAGTCAATTTTTTGTGTGTTTTTGGTTGAACCGCTGGAACTGATGGCACTCAAACTCATCTATATTATTATATTTAAAATTCTCATGTTTCATTTCATTCCAGGCGAAGAAATCGAAACGCAACTAGTGAAAATACCAGATTTCGTTCAAAACATACCGACTAGGCAGTCAAAGGCCACGCACGAATTAGTTTTTCTAGCATATCTGCACCCACTTGGCGTAAAGTCGTATTATATAAGGAGGAAAAGAAACATTTCTAAACGTAACACGAAAAAATCCAACGACATCTATCTGAATGTCAACGATTATTTCAAAAATATCAAAGACAACATAGAATTTGAATACATAGACGACGTTAATAGACAAGAGAAAGATGTACCAGAAATATATATAAGTGAACCGTTTAGAAGTGTTAATAAAAAGATTGACATTCAAGAAAAGATAGACGAATTGAGTGGGGATACAGCAGATCGGAAGGTCTTAAAAGATAAATCTGGCGCGCAAGTTAGTGAAAAGCTTGAAAATGACAATGATAAGATAGATGATGCGAACGCAGATAAAGCGGATTGGAATGTTCTAAAAGATAAAGATAGTACAAAAGATTATATAGATGAAGTGGAGAGATTGAAAGGTATAGAAAGAGTTCTGTATAGGAGTAGAAACTATCCGTTCGTTAATGATGATGAGATTCGGATGCTGGCTGATGAACCAGCTATAATAGAGAGAGCTGATGAAAGCTACATCGAAAATGAGGTAAGGAATCTCGTTCATAAGCAAAAAGCATAAACTATTTAGTCTCTATTTAATTTTTTCATGTGTTTGATTTTACGTGAGTATTGTGCAATTTCCTATTATGGTAGTTGAGCACGTTTCGGCACGAATTAGGCCAGCTCGCACCGGGGAAGTACCACACCCCCACAAGAGACCGGCGTGAAATAGCCTACTGCTTGTGTTTGGTTCGGTGAGTGGGGGAACCGGAGGCCCATATCCTTTTCCTCGCCCTTCCCAGTCCTTTTCGTTATTCCTCTCGACAATCCTTTCTTAATCCCTTCCCAATTGAAAGTCGGCAATCCATTTGTAGAGGCGTAAGGTTTGTAATCGACTTTACGCCTCTACAAATGTTTATGGGCGGTGGTAGCGCTTACCATCAGGCGTCCCACCAGCTCCATTGCCGACTGTGACATAAAAAAAAAAAAAAATACTCTAGCGTCTCGGAAACTTATTAGAATTCTTCTTACGCTTTGATGGTAGTTACGTGAATATGAAGTAAGGGTAAAATTTAAAAAAATATGACTCGAGCGCGTCAGATACTAGGGGTCATTTACAATACAAGAAGTCCAAATTTCGCTAATCTGACGATTTGAGTATTTTTAGTAGTGTTTTTTTTTTATATTTTATAACTCCATGAGTTACTCCTTTTGATTGTCTTCAAAACTAATCGTATAAACGCTTAACTATATATATTATTGTAAACATTACTAAGTTCAAAATACAAAAAAGGTCTAAGGTTTTCTACAAAATAGATTTTAAAATAGGACCAAATGATAACAATTCCTTATCAAGCCCAAAAAGTATTACGTGGATCGATTGAAATCCCACGGAGTTATCGAGGGACAAAGCCAAAACGGAAGGAAAAAGGAGGACTCCTTTAGAAATTAAAAACTTTTTAACGGATTTTAAACGCGATTTATTCATTATATTATTAACCCGACGTTTCGAACACTTTACAGTGAGCGTGGTCACGGGGAGACTGACCCGGGTCGTCTAACTAACGTCTTAAAAACTTTTTAATTTCTTAATGTATAATACTCGCGTTAAATCAAACACAAGATACTATGGAAAACTCCTTGTTTTTTGGAAGTCGATAGTACATATATACACATTCAAATTAATTTAATAATAGAGTCGTCAATAAAGTGATTTATTAAATCTTTTCAGCATTTCAAACTGCGACTCGACGGCAGCGGCCAAATCACACACTTGATACTCCCCGATCGGACAAGCAATTTCAACGTACAATTCTTCTACTGGACCGGTTGCGTTGGCGACAACAAAAAGCCGGAGCAACGATCCTCCGGCGCTTATATATTCAGACCGAAAACGACACAGCCGTTTGGCATGTCGCTGAATATTACAGGAAAACCTATAGGTCGCGTGGTGCAAGAGGTGTGGCTGGAAAGCGACCAAAACGTAGCGGCAATAGTTCGTTTTTACGATAAACTCAAATTCATGGAAATAGACTACACAGTCGGGCCCATAGACATCACAGACGGCAGCGGCAAAGAGTACATAATCAGATACGAAACAAACATCGTCAATAACGGTGTTTTTTACACAGATTCGAATGGAAGGCAATATCTAAAACGGAAACTGAACGAGCGGCCGCAATGGAATCTGACATTGGAGGAGCCGATAGCTGGCAACTATTATCCTGTCACAAATGACATTTCCATAGACGACGGCGTCTATCGCATGTCAGTTTTGACAGATCGCTCGCATGGCGGCAGCTCGCTGCAGGAAGGGCAAATAGAGCTCATGCTACACAGACGGCTGCTGCATGACGACGCGTTCGGTGTGGGCGAAGCGTTAAATGAAACGGCGAATGGGAAGGGCCTGGTTGTTAGAGGGAGACAGAGAGTGCTGTTCGAAAAGTCGGATCAGCGTGTAGAGAAACAGAAGCGCATTTATGAATACCATTTGGAGCCGATCGTGTTTGTGGCGGATGCGAAAGACTTGGAACTCAATGACTGGGTTACTCTCGATAATTGTTTCATTGGCTTGAAGAAAGAACTGCCGGAAGGAGTTCACTTGCTCACTCTGGAGCCGTGGAGTGAAGGGAGAGTGTTGATAAGATTCGAGAACTATCTGCAGAAATCGGTGAATTCGACGCGGGCAGTCGATTTCAATGATATATTTTCGTTTTTGACGTTTGTACGGTTCAGGGAGACGACACTAGCGGCAAATCAATGGTTGGGAAGAGATAAATGGACTTGGAATAAAGAGAAAGAGTTTGTGGGGAGTTTTAATAAGAATTATGGGTCGTTTGATGATGTCAGCAATAATGGTGAAGAAGATAGTGTAACAGCTGATGATGGTTTTGTTATACAGTTAAAGGCGAAACAAATTAGAACATTTATTGCAGATTATGTGATTTCTATGTGATTAAAGTATGAACAACGATTGTTTTTTTTTTTGTTTTTCCCAGTTTTATTCGTGTTAAAAAATTATGTGATTATGATGGGCTTTTAACGTTCAAGAGTTATAATAAAAACGCATATACGGTGTTCGTTGGTTTGAAGCGCTATTCTTAGGGACTACTGGACCGATTTCAAAATAAACTTCGAGGCGCACCACTAGGGCCTAGTTTGACAGAAGTATAATGACATTAAAAAAAAATATCACAGTCATGGATTCAATCAATATAAAGATTAAAAAACGTTCTGAACAATTTTGAATTAAGAACGCACTTACTGACAAAGTCACTCACTCACGGTCATCATTCAATATCTAGACTCGTCACGCACAAAAATTATCCGAATCAAAACACTGACTACGCGTGTATTCAGCTGAGTTTTCTAGTGAGCGATACAATAGACGACATTTATTTCAATGAATCTACACTCATATTATCAAGAGGAAGGATTTGTATTTTTGTTCGTAATGGATAAACTCGAAAATTACTGGACCGATTTCAAGAATCCTTTCACGATTAGGAAGCTGCAACTTCACTGAGTGAAATAGGTTGTATATGTACCACGGGCGAAACCGGGGCGCACAGCTAGTGTATTATAATGTGCCGCTCGAACATTTTTTTATGACCTTTCAATAAGGAGGTGATTCTAGATCTAGTTTTATACAGTACGTTAGCTATTTTTCATTTAACTAAAGATAACTTATTCAGAATCTGTGAAAGCGGTTATAGTTACACTCTCTTTTCCTCGTGTTGTCTTGGGCAGATTCACTTTACACATTTTCACTGATCGATTACTTATCGACAAACAGATCTCAGTTTTTTGAGCGATACTAAATAATTATCCTCAAGATTGAACCCAGTGCTAAGTCAGGATCCTTACCTCTGAAATTAATTCGATTTTGTTTTTGTTTTCAATTCAATTAATTTTGATTCGACTTCAAATGTGAACTCTTACCACCAATATTAATAATATATCAATACCAGCAATACAGTCATATAACTTCAGTATGTCTCTTTGTATGTTCCGGCTAATCACTGCAATGGCTGGACCACTTTCGACGCGACTTTCGGAAGGAACAACTTAGGTCTTAGACTAATTTATATTACCTTATCCTTAAGGCAACACAGGAAAAAGACATCGTTTGTTATTCGGTAAAGATGTCTCTTTCAATGTTGTTTTCCTATGGTAGTAGAATTTTTAAATTCGACGAAACTTTAGTAACTTAAGTAGTTTTTATCTTATGAGGGTTTAGGGTTTGATCCAGCACGTTCGCATTTAAGAATTGACAGCTGCCACAAATTTCTTAAAGGGGTCTAGAAAAGCTAAAATATTGCACGCACACAACATGTTTACAACCAACGAATCAACGGTGTCAGTCGGCTCTGTCCATAGATTATCCTATCCTACTAATATTAGCGAAAGTTTGTAAGGATGTGTGTGCGTTTGTTGCTCTTTCACGCAAAAACTACTGAACCGATTCCAATGAAATTTGGTACTTAGATAGCTGGACAACTGGAATAACATATAGGCAACTTTTTATCCCGATATTCCTATGGAATACGAACTTACGCGGGTAAAACCGCGGGGCGCTGTTAGTACACTTATATGGCTCTGTCTGTCACACATACGCTCGTTGCTTACGTGCGCATGCTTAGAAACAAAAATACACAATTTCCAAAATAATCTTTGGTTGACATAAAGAAATTAATTACCATTGCTTACAGTGTAATAACAGAATAATTGCCTTTATATTAAATCGGTTAAAGAATTAAGGATATGAGGTGAATTTGTGATTTAAATCAGATTTATATCACTATGTTTCACAGAGTCCTGCACGGAGAATGCAGTTCTGAAGTCCTGAAGTTTTAGGTTTTACTGTAATGCTTTTATGTAAAGGCATTATCCAACAAGCTTTTATATCATGACTAAAATAAAACACAATATTCCAAACTGCATATTTTTATTTTCCTGTAAATTTAGCCGAAATATGATCACAGTTAATTTAAAGCATGAAACCTTCATTGCAGAATTTTGGTATATTTAGGATACAGATTATAAATAATTATTAAATAAAAAAATAACGTAGAAAAAAATACGAATGTGTCGAAAAATTCTGCAATAAAAACTTTTTGAACACCTTTTATAATCACAGATACCGAATACATGGGACAAGCTCAGATGGTCCTTGGGAGAATTGTCTATGGCACGGTTGTCTTTTATCATTATTTGAATTCCATTTTTAAATTATTAACAAAAAAGTACAAAATATTCAATTGATAAAATATCACCATCATAGGAATTTGTCTTGAGCCGTCACATTTATTTAATTTATTAATTTATTTTATGACTTAAAACATAAGCTTAGAACTATTTTTAACGAGATTTTAAATCACAGAAACTTATAGCTCTTTGTTTGACAGATTTGTGTTTTGTAAATAACATTTAAAAATCGAGACAATGTATTGTTATCTAGACTAACTTTAGCACTAGTAATTTCTAATTTTAATTCTATTTAAGCGTGTTTTTTTTTAGTTTTTTTTTTATTTTATTTCATTATACAAGACTTACATACAAATTCGTGTAGATATACAACGACTACGATATTATATTGTTAAATAAGATATCATGAAAACTACTTAGTGATTTAAGAAAAGGCGGGAAAATACACCATGGTTTTTTTTTTTTTTTTTGCTTTGGAAGCCAGTCTTTAATTGAACGTCTTTTATTACATAAAATCGGTAAAAAAAACATTTTGGACTTATGAATTATCGATAATACAGTCTACATCTATATAATAACGAACAGATTATTTCAACATGAATTATTTTGATTAGATTACAGTATTTACCTAAAGGCAAACAATAGTTAATATTTGAATTTCATCCATTTTCTAAAAATAAAATTAGTAACTAAATAGTACAATAAAATTAGTTTGATATAGAAAGAGGAAGACTATTATGTGTAAAATAGTACCAAAAGTAAATTCCTGACCTATATTTACTTATTATTAACCTTAATTATTCAATAATCTACAGTCTACTAAGTTGATAATTAATAAGGTAGACTTGGAGAAAACGGACCACGGTCATGTTGCCCCTATTTATATAGCGAAAATCGTATCCAAGAATGTTACATGCATTAAAAAAATACATCAATTTTTATAATAATTTCGTTAAATACAGTTACTCTACGATTTTTTTTTTTAGTTTTACATAGAAAATGAAAAATTCTATTAATGCTAACAGGTTAAAAATGTATGAAAAACCAGTCTTTATAAAGTCCATTTAGGATGAGATCAAAATTTGAGAAATGGTTACATTAATTTTGTTACAAATTCTTTGACACTTATTATTCTAAGATATTAACTATAATTACAAATAAGGTAAGAGAAAAATTACGAAAGCAAGTTTAAAGATAGTAGATATACAAACAAGTTTTCTTAGCATAAATAACATTTCACTTCTGAACACCCTGTTAATTTGAGCTTGTAAAAATTAAATAATATATTTACAAATTTCATCTAAATTGCATGTAAAAGTGTAAAACAAACTAGGAACTTTTTGGTTTAGTTTAGCTTTTTGACAGTGGCAATATTTCTAAAGTTTAAATTTAGAACTCGACACGTCAAAATTTATACTTTTCACTTTTGTAGCCTGTGATAAAATAAAATATGTAGTTTGGAAAAAAAAAACAAATTTTTGGGATTAGTCAGACCTAGCGAAAAAAAAGAAAGAAATACAGATAGTCAAAAGTCAACTTAGAAATTATGAAATTAAGTTCTTATAGATGTTAATCAATGTCAATTAATTTAACATGCAAAATATTTAATCTATTTGAATATATGTAAAAAAAAATCAATAATAATTTTCGTATTAAATCAAAATATTTCAGGCACACTGTTTAAAAAAAATGTAAAAAAAATTTTGTAATTATTTGGGCATGTGGTTGAATTACAAAATAGTTGGACAATTAGAATTTGATTCAAGCAAGCGAGAATAGAACTCATGAACGAAGCCCAGAAAAAAATTCAATAATCGCCGACACAAAATATATCAGATATTCGCTTCTTAGACACAAAGACTCATTCCATTTCACATAACTTTTCTTTCCGCTCAATGTGATATGGATCAGCACAGTGCGCCATTAATACTGATTCGCCAATAATCAAATTCTCAAAACACAGCGAGCAAGCGTACAATGCATCCCCAAAACAAACGATTTTATTCTCATCTCTATATAACGTCATTGGATTTAAAACTGTGCTCGGCTGAATTTCCTTGCCAGCTGCAACACATTTCTTTATGTATGCTGTTTTGTATAAAAAGTGGATTTTCTCACAGTGAGACTGGCTCAAGATGTGTTTTAATAACCCGTTTTCTTCAGTCTCCGTGCTCTTACATGAAGGACAGTGGAATGTGATTGATTGTTTTGATTCAAAGTCTGCATCGTTCTGTTCGCATTTTAGCTGAATGCTGTGCACTTGAATGTAAAAGGTTATTCGTTCTATCGTGGCTTTTTGTAAGAAAGTGTTATAGAGCGAGTCTTGGAAGCTGTTGTAGCTTATTATCTGATCGAGAGACTCTGAATATGCTGTAAGTGTTGTGGAATCCAGTGTGAAGTTTCCGATAGAAGACGTTATTGATGTGGAATGATCAGGGTTTGCCGTTAATCCGGAATCTGTTTGTGACGGTGAGGACTGGTGACATTTACAAAAGCACTTGCAGCCCTCGTCGAAACTGTAGTTCGATACGGACTCGTCCTGAACTGAGAATAGATGTATCATGGCATCTCGCAGATCCGGAAAGTCAAAATGCTTTTGTTTCTTCTTGTGGCTGACATTGAAACGTTTTTGTGACTCCTTCTTCTTGGACAGCAAATATTTCTTATTGGTGTCCTGCTTGTGCAAATAATTATGTACGAAATGGTCTATGGTGTTTTTCATAGAGAGGAACTGCTTGCGCATTTTCGTCTTCGTCTGGTGGTCTTCTTTTTCCATTATCACATTCCAGCCAGTGGGGCTTAGGCTTCTTAAGTCTCTATGCACATTATCAACATATACATCGCCTAGCTTCTTAGGTATATTGTTGAAGTCGGAGCCAGGGAGGGCGGTAACTATAGACCTTGAGTGAAATATCTTTGACACTTCTATATGAAACTGGAACTCTGTGAGCAGTTTCTTCATGAAGCATTCCAGTCTTTCGAATCGCATCTGATAGTTGAGGAGTAGCCTCACACGTTCTTCCTCGTTTTTATCCAGTTCAACATCAGCAAACGATTCCGGAGTCGTGGACGGAACTGGTCTGTTTTCATCGCTTGTGGATTGGTTATCTATCTTCCGGCACATTTTAACTGGTGATTTGGGAGTGGAATCTGAGCGTTCAGACAGGGAATCTATCTCCAACTCTTCTTCTTCAAACGACGACTCAATATCAGAGATTTCATTGTACATATCAAATGATTTATTGAAATCAAAACCCTTTATTCGTTCACTGAATGCTTCTGATGACTTGCACTCCAATAAGACATGTTTGGGCGTGTTTTCTATGTTTAAATCGCTGAGCTGTTGCATAGATTGGCTCGCTTTTTTAATATCTATCTTCAGTTTCTTACATTTACGACGTTTATGACGAATAGGTGCATCTGATAGGTGTAAGATATCTGTATCGGACAAAGAACCCTTTTTCGCTGCGTATTTCTTAACAGAATCTGGTAATTGCAAGCTAGAGTAACGAGACGTCGAATCGGGCTCCAGTTTTTCGAAACTTATTGGATCGTCCACGATGTAGGTGTAGCGACGCTTTTTCATAGAATTATCAGAGCTTTCGGACGCCTCCTCGGTTTTTTTGAAATACGTAATGTTTGATATGATCTTTCGAATCGAAAATGCCATTTTACAGGCGGAAAATTTCTTTGCACCGATAACTGTAAGAATAAAGTATTTTTCGTGTAGATAATAATAAAAGAATAGTACAAAATTTTTATTTAAATACTTGTTTGACTCTTACCGCAAGAACGCGATCCACCATACACAAAGAACGTACACGTAAAAACTTTACATTATTTGAAACTACCTTCTATTGTTAGTTTTTTAAATTTATTTGATCTTTTGTCTTTTATTTTGGTTTTGACAACAAAACATCTGTAATAGAGTGTGGCAGATTTAAATAGCTCTTCGATTGGAACAAGGAGTTCTGTGAACAAAATCAATAAAATTACCATCTATTTTAGCTGGATAATAATATATGATGTTGCCAGCTTCGCAATTTGCATTACTTTGAATAATCATAAACTTCAACTTTAAATATTTCAATCCGAGGACCTTTTCTTCATTATGAACCGGAACGCCAAATATCCTGAAATAAATGCAGTTTTAAGAATAAAGATTTAAAATTGTTACTCATAAAATAATTTTACACGAATCCATAATTGGAACATATTCATTACTTTTCCTTTCGTTCGTGAATCAAAAATTCTATGTTTATCTGACATGTGTGTGATTAAGTTTATTTTTAACAATTTACATGTGTTTTTGTGTTTGTACTTTTTTATTTATAGGACCAAGCAAAGCACTAAACACTACAATTTTATAAATATCATAGAGTAGAGAGTCTCTTGGATATTTGTGGCATACGTCAAAAACAGCTGGAGAAAAGTTAATAACCTGTCGTTCAACTCATTGTATTATTGTTTATTTTCTATATAACTTTCTATCACATGTACGTGATAGAAAAGTAAGTTAATTATTGATTTTAGAACGAATTAAAACGTTTGAACGTATAGTGAAAGGTTTGTAAAGTTTTACATAATGACACATTTGACTATAAAAATATTAGAAAAATATATTATTGCCTACGTTAGATGCATCATGGAGAAATGAAAGACCCATTGATATTAAAGCCAAGGTGCATACACAAGTCTCAGCGTCTCAGAAACGTACGTTTAAAAGGAGCATAAAATTCGAAGTTAGGCGCTTTTTAAAACTTATAAGCAACATATAGTTACTGTCATAAGATTGAGTTAACTTTGTTGGTATAATTGGCGGGTGTTTAGCGAAAATTTCGACCGTTACGTTCCAAGAACCTGTATATCTTGGTTTTATATCAATAAAGGCCTGTTTTATACCGGCCGGCGGTCCGCCGCTGCTTCGCTCGTGACATACCTTAGCCTTCCTCAATAAATGGGCTAACACTGAAAGAATTTTTCAAATCGGACCAATGGTTCCTGAGATTAGCGCTTTTAAACAAACAAACAAACTCTTCAGCTTTATACTTCTATATATATATATAAAATTCTCATGTCACAATATTAGTTACCTTACTCAATATATATTGAAATGAAATTTTGTGTGTACATCAGGTAGGTTGAGAATCAGATGACATCTATTTTTTAAAACCCTAAATGATAAGAATAAGGCAGAACAGCGTTTACTGGGTCAGCTAGTCTACATGTTCTCCGTGCAAATTTTCAGTATGAAGCCCTCAATCGATGTAGACTCACTCCGCTCGGAGCACGAATCAGATGAACAGTGGGAAGTGAGGAGAATGTTTATGCTGGAACACAAGGACAATTTCGAAGAGGAGGAGCTGATAACACTGGCCCAGCTGTTCACTAATATTGAGTTTCTGGGTTGCCGGTGAGTAATTTGTTGCATATCCGAGAAGACACAGCTTATTATAGGGTTCAGTTTTGTATTATATCAATTCTACTTGTTCTACCATTTTAAATATGAAAGTTGGTTAAAAATAATGTATATTTGTAAAAACCAGTCCACACTTAGTTTATATTTGAGAATCATGCATGAGCTATAAAAACTTGAGAAATTTCTTCTGTTAGTTCTGCATTTATATATACATAAAACTGAAGTCCTGTGTCCCATAGTGGATTATGGGGCCAGATGATATACATCTGTTTCATTGATAAAATTTTCAAATGGACTAGTGATCAGCCTTCTGTATCCTGCCAGATCGAGACATTTTTTTTGCTGGTCCCCATTTGGGATCGAATCTGGGACCGAAGAACCATTGAACCGAAGCTACGCTCAGGCTTTACGCGCTTAGTCTATACATTCAAAAATCAATTGCCTTTCGTAAGATTCGATAAAACTCAAATATATCTAGGCCGATGTTGATAATTTTGGTTTTTAATGTGTTCATTATAATCCAAAAAAAATAAGGCAAAATGTGTCGAAGAATTGCTCTACGAAATTGCGAAGTTTCGAAGTTCGAAGTTCCGGGACAGCGAGTGAAATATATTCCTAAATTTACAGTTACCCACCAGCCACTATGAAGAGAATAGCGAAATTAGCGGAAAAAGTCTCGGCGAAATATAAGGAGAGTCGGAAGAATAAGCTCAAACGAACTTTTGTGCAAGCCAGCGATGCGGCGGAGCAAAAGGCCAAGAGGAGTTTTAAATGAATCTTACTTTGTTTTTTTTATATAATAACTGATGGCTTAAAAGTCTTGTATCCAAGGTATTAAATTTTCAACAAAAAAAAGTAATAACTGACATTGACATAAGGATATATCCCAACAGAATGTACTATCTGTTTGAGAGTTTTAAAAGTAAATAAAAAGCGAATGAAAATGTGAAATGAAACATGAAATCCCTTCTCTCACTAACTAGTACCCCATTTGTTTATGTTATTTCTAAATTTATTAT
>NW_024045140.1:543844-576961 GCF_012273895.1 Zerene cesonia
GATGTAAAACTATCCACAACGTGACATTGGCAAAATTGTGGCAACACAGCACTGCCATTCATAAAATAAAATTGAATTCCTTAGCACAGAGTACGCTTAATACAAGCAATAACATACATTCTAAATGATAGTATAGAGTTCCTGATAATAATCTGTTCAAAACTTGACTTTGGTAGAATCCGTGTCCGATGGGATCTGGAATTGCTACTAAAGAAAAAGAAGAAGAATATACTGTGTATTGCCTCTATAAAAATTGCAAGAAATGTTTTCTTTGTTTTCTTCATAATCTTTTGTGATTAAAAGGGGGATTTAAGGACAATAAATTTTGATTTCTTAAGGTTCTGTGTGTGTGTTCTCATTTATTTTATATGATTTCATATTTCCCGTGAGTTTTTAATTTTAGTTTTAATCTGTGAATATATTAATATCTAAGGAGATGTGGTTTTATTGTAATAACAACCTAATTCAACCAAATCAAATTGTATGTGCTTATTTCTTTTACTTTTCTTATCCTTGAACCTCACTTTTGAATATAGATTTCTTAAATTTAAATTGAATTTATATGAATTGCAGGGAACATGATCTTATTAAAATACTTAAGGAAATTACCTGAAACCTGTTTTGTTTTGATTATCCTAGCCATGTAGAAGTTTCCATAGACAAAAAGCTTCTTGTATATCACTACATAATATGAAACAGTCACTTTCCCTGTTCCTATGTATGCTTAAATATTTAAACTACGCAATGGATTTGGTGGGTTTTTTGTAATAGATAGATTGATTCAAGAGGAAGGTTCATATGTATAATAACATCTATTAAACTGCTCCGAATTTAACGCGTGCGAAGCCGCGGGAAAAAATTAGTGATTCAATAAAACAGACATATTTTCTATAGTCGCAATAGATTTTGTAGAATATCATATATCTGTAATATTTTTGTGGTATTTCAAAATATCAATTAATCAATTCAATACCAAAGAAACCCACCACGGTAATGAAGTAAAATAAAACTCACTTTGTAATATTTGATAATAAATTTTTATTTGATCATTAATACAATAACTTAATCTATAATAATTTACAAGTACAATCGTTTTTTCGTGACATTCAAAAAAACAACTTTAAGCACCTTTATTTTAATCATAATATACAAACCCTGAAAAAACATTTTTACTTCAAATAGTAGTAAAAGTTGAACGAATCTTGTTAACTATAACATCACCGATTCGAAAATCTTTCAAACTGAAGAATCGGTAGGCCCGAGTTTTTTAATAAAATCGAGTTTACAAGAGAGTAAAACCTTCCATAATCAATTTCTTAATGTGCTTACAAATTTTTATAGCACTTAATATGATGTTTTCACTATAATATAATATTATAATTATTATATTTAAATGCAGTCTGGTTTTCGCGCCATTTTGTAATTCAAGAGTAACACTGTGATCTGGGCCTTAGATTAGTCGAAAAACGGTTTAAAAAAAAGTTAACCAAAAAAATCATCTATCATTTAAATCTTTCTATTATGCAGAGTAAATATGTATTAATATTCGTTTTTAAGAAGAATAAATTTCATTCGAAAATTACTGACAGTTTTTTTTAATGTTCCAAAATTGAACCATTTGAACGAATAACGTAATTCTAAATCTGTGACAATTCAAATGAAAATATCAACACTACTTCTATTTATATATTTCTTTATTATTCTGTGCTTTTTTTTTTTCATTATGTTCCACATACCAACCTTTTTTGAAATAATCGAATTTAATAATTGAATAACAAAATTGACTTTTTTGAAATAATTGAATAACAAAATTGACATAGAAAAGTCTGGATATAGGAGGCTAGAGACCAAGATAGACTACTTAATCAGAATCATTATGATGCGCACTTGAATCACTTTGAAAGTTATAAATTCCGATAGATGGCGCTTTATTAAAAATGTGATCAGCTGTTACTTCAAAAACTCTCACATCACGCGAGCGACAGCTAGTATTTATTAAAGGACGCTTTATGATAGACTAGCAGCGCCTCGCGTTTCCACCCGCGTAAGTTACATTCCGCTATATTCCGTAGGAATATCGGGATAAAAAGTTGTCTATATGTTATTCTAGTTGTCCAGTTATCAACATGTTCAGGAGTTACTTACGTGAAAGAGTAACAAACATCCATCCATACTTACAAGCATTCGCGTTTATAATATTAGTAGGACATATCTGTAGTCTATACTATCATATGTTCAACGTTAAGGCCCCTAGATGAAGCAGATTTTAAGCAAAAAAAAAAACCGGTGATAAATTGAAATTTTACGAATTACCCCATAAATACATAGGCGATTTATTTAACTCCAAGGCCCGTTCACTAAAACTTCTTTTAGAAAACACTTAAAAATCCACTAATTTAGTTCAGTCTCTGGTCCGCAGTCCCCATATCGAAGTGCGCCTAGCCCCCACTGTGGGGCGAGCGATCGCGCTGCAATTATAACAATACATTAAGCATTTATCAAGATACAAAGGACACAATCAATCAATAAGACACATCTATATAATATATATGCTAGCTGCGCCCCGCGATTCCACCCGCATAAGTCCGTATCCCGTTGGAATATCGGGATAAAAGTTGCCTATTTGTTATTCCAGTTGTCCAGCTGTCTACGTACCACATATCATTGCAATCGCTTCAGATGTTTTTGCGTGAAAGAGCAACAAACACACACACATCCTGACAAACTTTCGCATTTATAATATTAGTAGGAAGTAGGATAGGGGGTGGAGTAGGTGAGTTGGGTGTTTTTGGAAGGGGTGGGGGGTAGGTGACTTGGGTGTTTATTTTTTCAGTCGGGTGCGTCACCTGAACATGAACTGGTTGATCTGTATGGCCGGCAGCGCGGCCCGCAGCGCGCTGAGCGACGCGGCCGGCAGCATCCCCCACACCTCCAGGTACTGCAGCGCCGTCATGCCGCTCAGCTTGCTGCAACGTGACGAGGCCTCATGTTATTAATACTAACTGTCGATCCGCCCCGGCTTCGCTTATGGTATATAAAGCCTATAGCCTTCAGCAATAAATGGGCTATCGAACACTTAAAGAATTTTTCATATCGGACCAGTAGTTCCTGAGAGCAGTGCGTTCAAACGAACAAACAAACAAACTCTTCATTTTTATAATATTAGTATAGATAGATAGATTTTTAGCGTTTTAGAAAATAAAGACTTTAACTGATTTAAAACGCGATTTTTTCATTATATTGTTTAACTTGACGTTTCGAACACTTTAGTGGAAAGAGTTTAATATCTAATGTAGTAATACTATATTAGCTTTCTAGCTAGCTAGTTAGCCCATAATTTTCAAACAGATGAACCGATTATGACTTCGTCAACTCGAAAGTCGGTTTCGGCGGTCCAGCTGTTCTGTAACCTGCTTTCTCTTAGAACGCGTCGTCCCTAGCCAGTTAGCCCATAACTACCAACTTCATGAACCGATTTTGACAGCACTTCGTAGTCGTATATCCGGGAGCGAAGAGATTGACAGTCAGAGAGAGAGAGAGAGATTGAAAGTGTGGGAGAGAGAGAGAGAGAGAGAGAGAGAGAGAGAGTGAAAGTGTGGGAGAGAGTGAAAGTGTGTGAGAGTGAGTGTGTGTGTGTGTGAGAGAGTGAGAGTGTGTGAGAGAGAGGGAGAGAGAGTCACGTGAGAGCGTGCGGCGGCAGCAGGTAGCAGCGGCTGAGCGCGAGGTGCTCGAGGCGCGCGAGCGGCAGCAGCGCGCGCAGCGCCGCGCGGCCCAGCTGCGCGCAGTCCGACAGGTCCAGCTCCACCAGCCGGCCGCAGCGCGCCGCCAGCTGCGCGCAGCCTGCGCACGTCGCGTGGACATTGTTTATTTCAATACGAAAATCGTTTCAACTTGGGTTAAGATATATTTGTAACAAAAACACACACACACACCCACACAAGTATATATAGACATACTAGACGCTCGTCCCGGCTCCGCCCGGATATCAAGATTCCTGTTTTATCCCAAGGGAGCATTTAATCGGCATAAAAAGTACCCTATCACCCAAATCAGAGCTCATACCCTGTCTGTATACCAAATTTCATCAAAATCCGTTCAGTAGTTTCTCTACAGCTTCATAATCAAGTATATAGAGAACAAGTCGGAACAACCCTGTCTCTATACTATCTCTATAATTTCATCAAAATCCGTTCAGTAGTTTCTCAACAGCTTTATAAATTTAATTTTTAGTTTTATAGCATTGAAATGCTTTATAAATGAGAAATTTTGAAAGAAATTGATTTTCTATTCTTTCAAAATTTCTCATTTATAAAGCCTTTCAATGCTATAAAACTAAAAATTAAATTTAACAAAGGCCGCGTTCCATCGATACAATATTGTAATCATTGAAATAATGTTTCGTATTGGTTGTGATGGTTCTTAATCATCTCAATAGATGGCGTGAGGTGCCCCTTAGGCACATGAAACCGAAAGAGTAGAAGAAATTCGATTACTGTGGCAGGATCACGGGTGGCCGA
Organism: Zerene cesonia; assembly: GCF_012273895.1. NCBI lineage: Eukaryota > Metazoa > Arthropoda > Insecta > Lepidoptera > Pieridae > Zerene > Zerene cesonia. Next base: position 548,362 of record NW_024045140.1, read on the forward strand.
GAGGCTAGGCGTTGCTACGGTTAGGCAAGAAACGCAGGTTCGAATCCTGCCTCGTGATCAAATTTTTTCTATTCTTTCAAAATTTCTCAACAGCTTTATAATTAAGTATATATAAAGATATATATCCCCAAACCGCAGTTTCTCCTATAAATACTCACAGTCGTCACTCATGATCCTAGCTCCACTCAGATTTAGCCGTTGCAGCTTCGTTGGCAAGCAATTAACTAGAATGTTCAACGCCTCTTCGTTTAAATTGCACCAAGATATGTTCAGCGATTGAAGGCTGGAAGGGGAACAAACATGTATTTTAATTATATTATAATGTATATAAACATGAGCTTATTCATTTATTTATTCAGGTAAACATACATAAACATAAAATAATACAACAAAAAAATGACATAATGGACAACCAAAAAGGTTTTTCAACTGAGAAAAAAGACAATAGGTTCCTATTTCGACTGTATTTGATTAAGAGAGAAAAACATGTTTTTATGGACAAACAAACAAACAAACATATAAATGAGAAAAAATATATCAAACAAACATATAAATGAGAAAAGAAATAACAGAGGTTAAATAAGTAGGTCTAATATGGAGGTTGTGTCTGGGTGCAAAGATTTTGATGTGATTCTTCCCCGGTGCGTGCTGGCCCTATTCGTGTCGAAGCGAGCTCGACTCTCACATTAGAGGTTATTCCTTTCTTTCTTAGCTTTATTTCACACTAGACGTTCGTCCCGGCTCCGCCCGAATGTCAAGAGTTCTGTTTTAAAAGTGGATAAAGTGTCCTATCACCCAAGTCAGCTCATGCCCTATCTGTATACAAAATTTCATCAAAATCCGTTCAATAGTTCCAGCGTTATTGGCGGACAAACATACAAACATGTGTTGTCTTAATTTTATTGTTTTATTTAAATTGCAATTACGTGGAGTTCAATAAATGGTTCTTTCTTTCTTTCGAACAAACAAACAAACTTTCACATTTATAATATAAGTATGATTAAAAACTAGGGCTTACCCAGTACATCCATGGAGCAAACTCTTCAGACCCTCGGGTGTGATGCCCTGGGCCATTGTTAGATTCAGGGTTTCCAAACTCGAGCACCGACCTGGAAAATCAATGTTAAAACATAAATTAACAATTTTCTGGCTGTGGGAAAAAGTTTGTAAGGATGAAGGAACACATCACAAACTTTCGCATTTATAATATTAGTAGGATAGGATTTTTAATTGAAAACTCAGAATTGTATAACATTAATACACCATATATTCTGAATATGGGATAGTAATCCCATAATCCCATCAGAATCCCACTCACCAATCAACGCCATTATCTCATCATCGAGCTGCAAGCTCTCCAAGCTAAGTTTCCTCAGTGCTGGACAGTTCTCCAACAGCTTGGCCAGCGTCTGTCTGGATATAGAGCTCATGCTGAGGTCTAAGTATTGTATTCTAGTCGCTGTCACGGTGGTGGGGTGCCAATCTCCGATCTGGAATGATTGATTGATTGGTGTGATTGATGGTTGATTGTTAATGTTTATGATTGGTTATTGGGGGTGCCAATCGCCGATCTGGAATGATTGATTCATTGGTGTGATTGATGGTTGATTGTTAATGTTTATGATTGGTTATTGGGGGTGCCAATCGCCGATCTGGAATGATTGATTCATTGGTGTGATTGATGGTTGATTGTTAATGTTTATGATTGGTTATTTTCTGTGTTAGTAATTCTTAGAAGGGTTGGTTTAAAAATTACAGCAAGCAATTGATTATTATTGTGTTTGATTGATAACTTTATGTAATTTTGATATACATATTTGTTGGAGTAATACATTGTAACTATTTAATGTTTAGTTTTATAGCATTGAAATGCTTTATGAATGAGAAATTTTGAAAGAATAGAAAAAATTAATTGCGAGCTGTGATTCGAACCCGCGTTTTTTGCTAATCCGTATCAAATAAATTTTCTTTTATTCTTTAAAAATTTTTCACATTGTAACAATGATAAAATATTTTGGTTTTTTATTTATCTAGTATAAAAAATATGAATAGGTTTCTAAGAGTCGCAGCATAGTTTAAACATTTTGTAGAATATTTAAAATTAGTAATTTTCTAACGATTTTAAGGACATCTAAGGACGATTCAGATTAACAATTGGAATGCGAGCGAAGACGGGGGCTGATGCTAGTTATATATGGAAATATTTGTAACAACACCAGCACCAGCTTTCAAATAAAGAAGATTCATAAAAATCGGCTAATCCAGTAAAAAGGCATAACAACAACAAAAATATACAGCCAAATTGAAAACTTCTTTTTTGAAGTCGGTTGATAAACATATGATCACACTTACTTCAGAACTAGCCAGTCGTAATATAATAGGTTTCCTACACAATATCCTGCCTAGGGCGTCTTTGGCTAATGTCTTATTGCCTAGATCTAGTCTTTGCCAAAGTGTCTCGTCGCAGGCGACCCTGTACCATCTGAAAATATATACATTTTATTTATAAATGTTTAGGATACTTTTACAAAGTATATATTATAAGAATCAATTATTAATTTAACATTAACAATACACATTATACATTCACTCATCCATTACAAAGAAAAATAAAGTTATTATTGGCATTGTTTAAATCTATACCAATATCATAAAGCTGAAGAGTTTTTTGGTTTGTTTGAATGCTCTCATCTCAGGAACTACTGGTCCAATTTGAAAAATTTATTTCAGTGCTAGATAGACCATTTATTGAGGAAGGCTATATATGTATATTATAAATCCTACTATCCTACTAATATCCTACTATCCTACTTCCTACTAATCCTACTAATATTATAAATGCGAAAGTTTGTAAGGATGTGTGTGTGTGTGTGTGTGTGTTTGTTGCTCTGTCACGCAAAAACAACTGAACCGATTGCAATGAAATTTGGTACGTAGACATCTGGACAACTGGAATAACATATAGGCAACGTTTTATCCCGATATTCCTATGGGATACGGACTTACGCGGGTGAAACCGCGGGGCGCAGCTAGTACCGCAATAAACGTTTAAGTGTGTGTGTGTGTGTGTGTGTGTGTGTGTGTGTGTGTGTGTGTGTGTGTGTGTGTGTGTGTGTGTGTGTGTGTGTGTGTAGTGATACACTCACCGTTTGCACACAGTCATACAGTGCGCCAGAGTCCGCTTAGGCAGCCACTTGAACACGCTGAGTATCATCTCGTCGGAGAGCAGCGTGAAGGTGTCAGCCCCGTTGGGCTCGAACTTCTCCTTCCTGGCGAGTATCTCTTGCTCTTCGAGGCCCAGACCTGAGGATGGGAGGGAAGCGGCCGTGTCGGTGTGAGATTGTAAGAAATTACAATATCCTACTAATATGCTGTAAACGGTGAAGGAAAACATCGTGAGGATTATGGCCTGGACCCTCATAGGAGGCCTGTGTCCCAGCAGTGGGCACATGTATGGGCTGATGATGATGACTTATATTATAAATGCGGAAGTTTGTATGTGTAAGTTTGTTACTCTTTCACCCGTCCCAGCTCATTCCTATCTTTGTGTCATCAATCCTTTCCTTATCCCTTACCCCATAAAGCGGGCAGTACATCGCAGAGGCACTTCCTCTGCTCTGTTCATGGACAGTGATGATCGTTCACCACCTGGTGAACTACCAGCTCAGCTGGCCGCTGTGACATAAAAGAACTCACGTGTACTAGCACTCCCCTTGGTCCCACTGCTAGCCGTGTACGCCCCATACCCCCCATAGATCTGGGCCAGGGGGGTGTCCTCGTCTATGTGATACTCCTGTGTGAATGACGTTTCGAGCACATCTTGCAGAGGTTTCGCTGGAAATATAGAAATTTATTTATTAAAAACCATAATGATGGAATGTTTGGGGATTATGACCTTCCCACGGGGAACGAAATGTGAAAGAAAGAAAGAAAGGAAGAACAAAAGGAAGGAAGAAAGAACGAAAGAAAGAACCATTTATTTTAACACACAAAGAATGTGGTGGCCAGTGGAGGAAGGAAGGTGGGATTCCTCCGTCGAGAGAAAGAGGATCCCCGCCCAGTCTACACGACTGGCCGGTAAGGGCCCGATTGAATGATATTAGAAAGTTGTAAATATAGTCTGTAGCGAAAACATTTCACTTGCGCGATTCAGAATACCATTATATACCAGAATAACACATGAGATATATAGAAATACTCAATTTTATACAATTTTAAACTGACTTTCTTGAAAATGAAGGTTTTTAAATGGCATGCTTCTTTTTGGGTTAGACAACTCAGACTTTTTGACTGGGTGAACCAGTATTGATGATTCCTTTGTTAGTCTGAATTTGGTGCCTTGTATATGGTGCCATTTATATTTGGTTTAGTTTTGACAATGTCTTTCTTTTATATATACTATAAAGCTGAAGAGTTTGTTTGTTTGAATGCACTAATCTCAGCAATTACTGGTTCGATTTGAAATATTCTTTCAATGTTAGACAGCCCATTTATTAAGGAAGGCTATGGGCTATATATGTACCACGGACGAAGCCGGGGCGGACTGCTACTAATTAATAATCATGGACAGATCTGTGTGAACGCAAATCAATATTTCACAAGAGTCAAGAACACTGAAACGAATTTTTTTTTTTATGTCATAGCGGGCAACGTGGTTCATTGGGCATAGTGGTTCGCCGGATGGTAAGCGATCACCAACGCCCATAAACATTCGCAAAAGTAGTACCTCTGCGAATGCGCTGCCCGCTTTTATGGGGGAAAAGGAAAGGATTAACGACTGGAAGGAAGGAATGGACTAGGACGGGTGAGGAAACCCTCCGGCTCCCCCACTCACCGTACGAAACACAGTGGCATGCCACTATTTCACGCCGGTTTTCTGTGAGGGTGTGGTACTTCCCCGGTGCGAGCTGGCCCAATTCGTGCCGAAGCGTGCTCGACTCCCACAAACATGACGTACATACGAATGATATATTTCGAACAAAATTAAACATGGAAACTTAGATCTTACCTTTCTCAGAGCTCCTAGGACTGGTCTTCGAAGGGCCTGGGCTAGGGCTACATCTGGTTTTGGGTATTTTGGGGCTGTACCTACATCGCGGTGAGGTCACACTGTTTATATTTGGATTAACGTTCTCTATGTCGTGTTTGCGCTTTAGTGATTTTGTCTGGAAAAAGAAAATTGTTTTTTGGCATCGTAGAGAAGATAATCAATCAATCAATCAATCAAGAAGAACAATTTATAGCAATGTTATTTATATGAAATTCATTTTGAGACAATGTACACGCTTTTATAATAAAACTAGCTGCGCCCCGCGGTTCCACCCGCGTAAATCCGTATCCCGTTGGAGTATCGGGATAAAAAGTTACCTATATGTTATTCCAGTTGTCCAGCTGAAATTTGGTACGTAGACAGTTGGACAACTGGAATAACATGTAGGGAACTTTTTATTCCGATATTCCTACAGGATACAGACTAACGCGTACTTCAAAATCGATAAGTCGTCGTTCGAGACCGGGCGAGCCTACAGGAAATAAATTGACTTTTAAATTTATCTGCACATGTGGATAACATCACCACTGCTTAAATACGGTAAAGGAAAACATCATGAGGAAACCGGCATATCCAAGAATCAAAAGTTCGACGACATGTGACATCTGCCAACCAGCACTTGGCCAGCGTGCTGGATTACAGCCTGAACCCTCATAGGAGGCCTGTGTCCCAGCAGTGGGAACATATATGGGCTGATGATGACGATGTGTTCATACAAAAAGTCTAAGTCTATCAATGGTTTCATCAGCATAATGATAAATTGGCCATGTTTTGTGAATACTTACAGCAGTAACAGCATCACACGGTGTTTCAGAGTCATCTTGTTCTAACACACTGACACCCATCTCTTGTAATACCTGAAGTAATAAGACTAATATTATAAATTAAAAGTGAATGTTTCTCGCTTGGATGTTTGTCTGACAATCATGCTAAAACTATTGAACAAATTTTTATGAAATTTGCTATGCAGACAGGGTATGAATTGACTTGGGTGATAGGATACTTTTTATCTCGATTACATGCTCCCTTGGGATGAAACAGGAATCTTGATATCTGATATTTGAATAAATTAATGTAAGTACTGTAGAAAAGTGAAGTTTTTGAAAGAACAGAAAAAAATTTGATTGAGATGATTAAGAACCATCACAACCAATACAAAACAAATTTAATGATTGCAATATTGTATCAATGGAATGTGACCTTTGTTAAATTCAATTCATCATTGAAATCCTACTAATATTATTAATGCGAAAGTTTGTAAGGATGTGTGTGTGTTTGTTGCTCTTTCACACAAAGACTACTCAACGAATTGCAATAAAATTTGGTACATAGACAGCTGGACAACTGGAATAATATATATGCAACTTTTCACCTCGATATTCTTACGGGATACGAACTAACGCGAGTGGAACCGTGGGGCGCAGCTTGTGCTTTATTAATGAGAAATTTTGGAATGGAAAAAAAATACATTTATAAACTTTTAAGTCTGAGGTTCTAACCACTAGCCCACATATTTTTAATGCTGCATAAACCAATACAGTAGTATTGGTTTATACAGCAGCTTATTATAACAATATAGTTTTCAAAATAGATAACAGAATTCCTCCATAGTTACAGTTCTCTACATAATCTCCATGGCAAATTATGGATTCTAAGTTAATCTTAATGGATTGAATACAGCAGTTTTTGTGCAATGTACAAGTCAATATATACAGATTGAAAAACCTAAGGGCAAATATTGCTTGTACTCTATCAGTGATAACTTGAGAGTTATTTACAGAGAATAAAATTGCATAAAAATGTTATAATACTTTTTATGCGATTATGCAGTTACCATAAATAAAAGGGACTTTAATATGGTTTTAAATATTAATTTATGAAACTAAAGACCAAGCAAATTGTGAAATGCAGATGATGTATATTACATGATTACCTCTTGGCTATATTTTAAGTTATAAGTAAGGGATATATATATAGAACTTTGATTTAAAGTAATTACACTCATGTCAAGCTTCAATTACTTCCGAAATGTTACCGTTATGTCTCCGATTTCAGCTATTGCGTTGAATTCACGTGTTTTTTTAAACTTAGAATTAACTGTGATTTCTTCACTAATTATTCGTGGATGATGTTAAAAACCTCATCTATTTCTGACTTGAATGTGCACGAAAAATGAGAAGACATAACCAAAAATGGTATGGTAGAAAAATATCGTATATTTTAAGAAAAACTTACTTCTGTATCAGTTTTACGGTCCATCATGCTCCAGCTTTTGCGCGCCGACGAGTCTAAACGCATACGCTTCCTAAAACCAAGCGATTTCCTTAGTAACTCACGGTAAAATTATTTTAATAATAAATGACACGTTAAAATATTTTCGCGCCTTTCAACTTTGGCGCTCAAAATCAGCTGTCAGCAACAAGTGAAATGCAGCACTGATTTTATGAATGAATTCGTATCCTCACCGCGGACTTTCAACTTCGTCTATTGCTGACAATGCTTGGCAATCTTCTGTATCAACACTAGCATTCATTATTATGTTAAAATATATTATTTTACGACTTATTAATCGTACAACATCACTGCAACACAAAAATAAATACCTACTATTTTATCACATAGACTATAGAAATTAAATGACAAGAAAACTAATAGATTATAGACCATAAAACTATCGGAAGTGAGCTATAATGCTGCCATATACTGGAATATATTTTTTAAAATGATTATGTTATTTCAATAGCTTGTCCTTTAAAAATTAATCTAATAAACATTATGAGTAATTGAAAATAATTTACTATTTATCTAAAAAAAAGATTATATGTGAATTTTTGTCTTTTTTCATTATTGCAATCATCCTCTTGTACTCTTTCACTCGAAAGTGGCCAATCAGGTATTAGTATTTTCATATCCTGTATCTATTGGTCTAAAATATCGTCAGATATCCACGCAGAAAAAAACTGTCAACAAGAAAATTTCGCATTTCAAAACATAACAAAGGCGTCCGTGAAAACGTTCGTCCGGTTCGTGTATACGCAGCTACTACGCAAAAGTTCTCGAAATTTTTATTTCAAGTGAAAATTTCTTAGAAAAAGTTAATTTTGAGTAAAGTGCATCGATAGAAGGCGAGAATGGCCGCTCGGAAGCTGAATACCCTCGAAGATTTGAGTGGTAAGTGGAATCTGTATACAAACAATGGTCGTCCAGTCTATGACTAACGCTTTTTTCTTGTTTTCGATCAAGGATATCGAGTTAACGCTGTTTACAAATCTATTTATAGCGTCGATAAGTGAAAATGGACGTTTTGTTTTCAATTGCGCAGTTTTATTAGAATTTCACAACATATGGTCTTTGTTTACGTCCTTGGGCTTAGGTATTCGCACGTAGGCATTAGACACTCATTGACTTGCGTGGAAATGTCGAGGTCACGGAGTTGAATAGATATTATAGATAAAATTGTAACGCAGTTTGGGCATGAGACATTCGATCAAACGATGTAAACATGATACGTTCTTGCGTCTCATGTTTGCCTAGTACAGCCGATGTTTTTGCAACATCAGATCATATGGTGAAAGTAAAAAATTGGTTGGAAATATTGTTTTTCTGTTTCAAACACTCGCATAACAACATTAATTACTTAACCACACATATAAACAAAGTAATAAATTTTTAATTGTAGGTGTGTGCAACTAATGGCAAAAAAAATCATAAAAAACGAATTGATTTAAATAAAGAATTTTAACATATTTGACTGTATCCATCCTTATAACATGTTTTATGTGATTATTTAAAAGTATATAAATAATACAATATTTATTTTTTGAACTAAAATAATACGCATAGCTCTCTTTGATGAGAATAGAAGTGATTGTCACAAAAGAAATGAGTTTTAATTGAAAGTTCTAAAGCTTGTTTTTATTGTTCAATTCAAGGGGACTTTTAATTAATAGTAAATTTCTTTCAATTTAACTTATTGTACATATTTAATATTTTTATTCAATGGCAATATAATAGATACACAAATTTGTGGATTTGTGTTAAATATTCTCAAAATCTTTTTTTTTTCTCTCTCTCTTATTTGTTATATTTATAAATTACAATCTTTCTATTGGTTGTACCGATGTGAATTACCCATAAATGAACTATCAAACACAAGAATTTTGTCATTTCCAGCCAGTAGTTATTAAATATTAGTTTTTTTTTTCTAATTTATTATTTTTTTTTTTATGTTTACTGTTCTTCTTTATTATTTTCTGTGGTGTGTGTGTATCTGTGAGTTGAAATTGAAGTTTTTTCCTCTCTAATTACAATCAAACAACCTCATCATTATAGTAGATATTGATTCTTCCCTAATGATAAGTCTCTTTTTAATTTAATTTTTTCATTGAAGTAAATAAACATATTTATTATTACAGCGAAAGCTATATTAGGAGTCTGGGTTTCATGTTCTATGTGATTTATAATTTGCTCAATAAATGATTTTTATTTATTTATTTATTTTTATGAAAACAAGATACAGCCATGAGTTAATACTAGCGTTCCGCCCTGGCTTCGCCTGCGGTACATATGTAGCGTATAGCACACAGAGATATGTTTTTTGATCCCCACCATTGGATAATGATCGTGGAATTATTGAATTTGTTCCAGTAGTTCCTAAGATTGCAGATGCATTCAAATCTTAATATATGAAAATTCAGTGTCCTGATGTATGTTCCTAATGAACTCTTCTGAAATTTTGTGTTATATGTGGTTTTTTTTTTTTCTTCGAATTTCGAATTTGGTCCAACTTAAGATATAGGATGACCGCCTCCTTGGTACAATGGTTAACGCGTGAGCGTAGAACCAAGGGGTCCTGTTTTCGATTCCCGGTGGGGACGCACAAAAAAAGAAAATGTCTCGGTCTGGCAGGACACAGAAGGTTGATCACCTACTTGTCCCTAAAGAAAATCGATCAGTGAAACGGATGTACATCATCTGCCCCATACCCCACTAGGGGACACGGGACTTCACTTTTTTTAAGATATAGGATAGTTTTTATTTCGATTATTTATCCCAATAATTTATATTCTTGATATATTTAATTATTACTCGGCCAGAGCAACGCGTGGCCGGTCGTGCTAGTAAACACTATAATGTTTAGTGGGTCAGCATTAAGAAAGATGTGAGCACACAGCTGTTAATAAGCAGAAAATATCCTACTATACTATCCTATCGTATACTACTTCCTACTAATATTATAAATGCGAAAGCTTGCGAGGATGGATGTATGTGTATGTGTTTGTATGTTTGTTACTCATTCACGCAAAAACTATGACTGAACCGGTTGTGATGAAATCTGGTACGTAGATTGCTAGACAACTGGAATAACATATAGGCAACATTTTATTCCGATATTACTACGGGATGCAGAGTTGTGCGGGTGAAACCGCGGGGCGCAGCTAGTTCCATATAATTGATTTAATATAAAAAAAAACATCATCGAAATATGAGTGAATGCATGTGTGTGAGCTGTTACATACCAAAAAAAAAAAATACAGTTAAATTTATAACCCCACTTTTTTGATGTCGGTTGAAAATATTAAACTAAATGTATTTAAAGTAACAGGAAATCGTGTGATAACCAAATAACATGTTTGTTTAGTTGATTTGAGACGTTAATAATTAATTATGATTGCGCTAGCTTTTCGCCCGCAGGTTCGCTCGCGTGGCGTGTAATATTTTGTACTTCACGTATATACTGGTACTGTAATATTCGAAGATGAAACAGTTTGACGTTTTTTACAACTATAGATGCCTTTGGCTCATCTGCTATTGATTTTAGAAAAAAAAAAGGGTGTGTGTGCGATTCACACACGATAGAAGTACCTCTCGGTTCTACGCTCACGCGTTTACCACTGTACCAAGGAGGCGGTCGTTCATGTTAATCAGTTATCTAAATTATCTAAATATATGTATATAACTCGAGGGTGACTGCGTGACTGACTGACATAGTGATCTATCAACGCACAGCCCAAACCACTGGACGGATCGGGCTGAAATTTGGCATGCGGATAGATGTTATGACGTAGGCATCCGCTGAGAAAGGATTCTAATGAATTCTATCCCCAAGGAGATAAAGTAGGGAATGAATGTTTGTACCATGAAAATTTAAGATCGCGTGGGCGACAGCCAGTTAAAAATTTAGTTTTAAAATTTTTATTTACATTTATCAATCAAACTTCGTTGCCGACCATACACCGTTTGTTGACCCGCCGCACGCGGCCCCCTGCGGGTCCCTAAACGGCCTCAAGTGTCCCAATATCCGGTGTCGCTGTTGCTGACCGACAGACGGACAGATTGATATAATGGACCCAATTGAAAGTTATTTCAGGCATCACTGAATGATGTAATAATGTTTATCTAACTGCGCTCCGCGGTTTCACCGGCGTCCAGGGATAAAAGTTGCCTATATGTTATTCCAGTTGTCCAGCTGTCTACGTATCAAATTTAATTGCAATCGGTTCAGTAGCTTTTGCGTGAAAGAGAAACAAACACACACACATCCATACAAACTTTCGCATTTATAATATTAGTAGGATAGTGTTCAATATAATATTTATTGTGTCTGTACTATTTGCATCCTGCGGCGACCAATGTTTTATTTTACAGAACCTTTTTATACCACTAGCTTATGCCCGCGGCCTGATTGAAACTAATCAATCTAACCAATTGGTTTTTAACATGAATTTATCAGCGTCACCTGTATGTTTGTATATAACCGACTCGCTTAGACTCGATTTTGACCCACTTAAAACGGACAGATTGAACCCAAACTCTGTATACTTATCGCGGATCGGTGACGATACAAGAATCTCACGAGTTTATCTTATTATCCTGATTAGGCTCGCTGGGATCAGTGGCGTAGCTTATCATAGGGCCAGGTGGCGCAGTGCACCAGGGCCCCGGAGCTCAGGGGGCCCTCTAACCTCAGCTTTGACAGAGAGGAGGAAGGCGGAAAGAGGGGAGGAGGGCCCGATTCTTTCCCTATGCACCAGGGCCCTTGTCCCTCTAGCTACGCCACTGGCTGGGACTAGATGAAATCTTTACGTATTCTCTGTCTGCGGAGACCATTCCACCACCTGCGCACGTACGCTTCGCCCGCAACTTATTCCCGCGTATGGTGAAGCTTCGGAACGTATTACCAGCTACGGTGTTCCCGAACAATTACGACATTGGGGCCTTCAAGAACAGAGCGTATATTAAGAAATTAAAAACATTTTAACGGATTTTAAACGCGTCACCGTCACGGGGAGACACGCTCGCTGTAAAGTGTTCGAAACGTCGGGTTAATAATATTCTATTTCCTACTAATACTATAAATGCGAATGTTTGTAAGGATGTGTGTGTGTGTGTTTGTTGCTCTTTCACGCAAAAACTACTGATACGATTGCAAATGAAATTCGGTACGTAGACAGCTGGACAACTGGAATAACATATGGACAACTTTTTATCCCGATATTCCAGCTAGTAATAAATAAATCGCGTTTGAAATCCGTTAAAAATTCTTTAATTTCTTAATGTATCTGTATGTCTTCTCGCGTAAAATCAAACACAAGAAAATACTAAGAGCGTATATGACCCTGAAAGGCCGGCAAAGCAATTGTAACACCTCTAGTGTTGCAAGTGTCTATGGGCGGTGGTGACCACTTAACATCAGGTGGCCCATCTGCTCCTTTGCTTGCTCTGCCATAAAAAAAAAATAATTACTTGATTCTGTCGTGAAAGCGTGTTTTATTGTTTCTATGCTCTATGATGTGGGAGTCGAGCGCGTTTCGGCACGAATTGGTGTGGTAGGTACCACACCCATACAGAAATCCGACGAGATATATAGTAGCATGCTACTGTGTTTCGTTCGGTTAGTGGGGGAGCTGGACGCAAGTTTCTTTTTCCTCACCTGTATCAGTTCATTCCTCCCTTCCTTATCCCTTGCCCCTTAAAAGCGGGCATCGCATTCGCAAAGACATCTCGCTTATATATCATCAGGCGAACCACCAGCTCAGTTGTCCGCTATGACATAAAAAAGCATATTTATATTCATTATTAGGAGCTAGGCGCGATAAGGCACAAGGTTGCCTCTTATCAAAACCACTGTGCCAACGTTATCAGAGGCACTATTAAATAATGCTAATATGGGATTAGATTTATCAGCTCGGGTTCGGTGGTTTGGTCATTACCGGCCCCGGAGCAGGTCACCAAATGATTTTAGCCAGAAAGAGTAGCAAGTCAAGCAAAGCCCCCGAAGTAATGGGCACTCATGCTTTGGTCAGTACTTGCCACGAGCAGGTCACCGTGAGGTTTTAGCCAGTAAGAGTCTGGCATGACTTTGCTTCTGCCCCAGAAGTACCGTGAGGTTTTAGCCAGTAAGAGCCACTAATAATCTGGCATAACCTTACTACTGCCCCCGAAGTAGCAGGGCATTCATGTACATATCGTGCTTTGGTCAGTACTCGCCCCGAGCAGGTCACCGTGAGGCCAGTTTAGCCAGTAAGAGCCAGTAATAATCTGGCATAACCTTACTACTGCCCCCGAAGTAGCAGGGCATTTATGTAGATACCATGCTTTGGTCAGTACTCGCCCCGAGCAGGTCTCCGTGAGGTATTAGCCAGTAAGAGTCTGTAAGAGTCTGGCATAATCTTGCTACTGCCCCCCGAAGTAGCAGGGCATTTATGTAGATACCATGCTTTGGTCAGTACTCGCCCCGAGCAGGTCACAGTGAAGTTTTAGCCAGTAAGAGCCAGTAATAATCTGGCATAACCTTACTTCTGCCCCCGAAGTAGCAGGGCAATTATGTAGATACCTTGCTGTGGTCAGTACTCGCCCCGAGCAGGTCACCGTGAGGTTTTAGCCAGTAAGAGCCAGTAATAATCTGGCATGACCCTGCTACTGCCCCCGAAGTAGCAGGGTATTCATGCTGATACCGTGCTTTGGTCATGACTTGCCCCAATCAGGTCACCGTGAGTTTTAGCTAGTCTGTAAGAGTCTGGAATGACCCTGCTACTGGCCCCCGAAGTAGCAGGGCATTTCTGGAGATTCGATGCCTTGGTTCAGTACTTCAGTGCTGAAGCAGGCCACCGTGAGGTTTTAGCCAGTAAGAGTCTGTAGGAGTCTGAATTAATGAAAAATTCTCTATTGAAAATCATCGAAATTGAATAAAAAGTTAGTAAACGATGCACAGAAGGCGCTCTATCCCTGGCAGCGATCTCTACCAGGCAACCCAAATAAGACGAGGAGAGAAAGGAGAGGCTAGAGGCTTGTTCTAATCCTGACTGCGTTTGGAATCTACCCTCCCTGGACTGATGTTCTTATAGTTCACACTGAAAGGATTTTTTTAGAAATCGTACCAGTAGTTCCTGATATAAGCGCGTGTAAACAAACAAACTCTTCAACTTTATCTTATTAGCATAGATTAGATATGATTGCGTAGTTAAGCCCGCCACACACGTAGCTACAATATTGTATTAATATAATTATTATTATATTACGATGTCACACTATCACACTAATGTTATAAATGTGAAAGTTTGTTTGTTTGGATGTTTGTCCGTCAATCACGCTGAAACTGCTCAACGGATGTTGAGGAAATTTAGTATACAGACAGGGTATGAGCTGCATTGGATGATAGGTTACTTTTTATCCCGATTAAATGCTCCCTTGGGATAAAACAGGAATCTTAATATCCGGTTGAAATCGGGAATAGAGTCTAGTATTTTCTTTACAAATATTTAAAACGCATATATAGTAGCGTAACGCACGGCGTCACTCGCGTGGTAACGGATAAAAGTAGCCTATGTGCTAATCCAGACTGTAATCTATCACTGTACCAAATTTCATATAGATACGATGAGCTGTTTATGCGTGAGAGAATAACAAACATCCATCCAATATCTACAAACTTTCGCGTTTATAATATTAGTAGGAAGGATAGGAACAAATTTCATTGCAATCGGTTCAATAGTTTTTGCGTGAAAGAGTAACAAACATCCATCCATCCATCCATCCATACTTACAAACTTTCGCGTTTATAATATTAGTATAGGATTATATTATAGACGCGTGTGCGATGAGCTTTATACGATTACAATTGTTAAGTCAATCCAGAGTAATTGACTGACCGACATGCTAAATACATATCTATTGAGCTGAGCTATATTTAGATGATGAAGTTCTATTAAATAATAGGCTATTGTCGTTTTCTATGCTATTATCTTAGACTAGCTCTCCGCCCGCGGCTTCGTCCGTGTGCAATTCGGTTATATCGCCCGATATGGTAAGGATCCAACTATAATATTATAAACCAGCTGCGCCCCGCGGTTTCACCCGCGTAAGTCCGTATCCCGTAGGAATATCGGGATAAAAAGTTGTCTATATGTTATTCCAGTTGTCCAGCTGTCTACGTACCAAATTTCATTGCAATCGGTTCAGTAGTTTTTGCGTGAAAGAGCAACAAACACACACACACACACACACACACACACACACACACACACACACACACACACACACACACACACACACACACACACACACACACATCCTTACAGACTTTCGCATTTATAATATTAGAATGATTAGTAGGATTTGTCTGTTTGCTTGTGAGTCGGGGAAGTACCACACCCCCTCAGAAGACCGGCGTGAAATTGGCATTCTGCTGTGTTTCGTTCGATGAGTGGGCGAGCTGCAGGCCCAGATCCCTTTCCTCACCTTTCCCGGTCCTTTCTTTCTTCCTCTCGTCGATCGTTTCTTCATCCCTGTCCAATTTGAAGTCGGCAATACATTTGTAGAGGCGCTCGGTCTGCAATGAACCTTATGCCTCTCCAAATATCCACGGGCGGTGGTAGCGCTTACCATCAGGCGACCCACCAGCTCCATTGCCTACGGTGGCATTAAAAATAAAAAAAAAGTGCCGGTCTGAATATCCGAATCGGTCGCACACATCCTGATAGGACTTTGCCTGGCGGATAGATATCTCATGTTGTAAGGCTAGGGTAGGTTGGTACATTTCTCAATGAGAAAGTATTCGAATCGTTCTAAAAATGATTAAATAAAATGCGAGCGAAGTCGTGTGATGTATAGCTAGTGAATATTATTCGAGTGTGTAATTTCATACGGCATACTAGTGATTCACCTTGAATTGTTTGTTGCGTAATTCGATAGTTTAGTAGGTATGTATAATGTTACCCCTCGATGGATGTATCAATTTCGATATGAGTATTAAAATGATTTTTTTTTTGTATTAGACTAGCGCTCAATCACACTTCACACTAATTTTATAAATGGGAAAGTTTGTTTGTTTGTTTGGATGTTTGTCCGTCATTCAAAAATCAGATCAAATCAAAAAATACTTTATTGTGCACCAAATCATACACAAATAAATTCGATAAATAAACTCTATAGAAGCACAACAGGCGGTCTTATCGCTAAAGTAGCGATCTCTTCCAGGCAACCTGGTGGACAAGGAGACGCTATTAATATTTAGTAAAAAAAAAACACACACACATTCACGTTGAAACTACTGAACGGATTTTGATGAAATTTGATATACAGACAGGGTATGAGTTGACTTGGGTGATACTTTCTATCCCGATTAAATGCTCCCTTGGGATAAAACGAGCATCTTGATATAATCATCAATGACACCGAAACGCGGGAAAAGCCGCGGGCGGTAGCTAGTCTACACTTATATTAAAAAGAGGAAGAATTTGTATTTTTGTTTGTTTGTTTGTTAGTAATAGATAAGCTCAAAAACCACTGGACCGATTTTAAAAATTCTTTCACCATTGGAAAGCTGCAAATTCGCTGAGTGACATAGGCTTATATATGTACCACGGGCGAAGCCGGAGCGAACTGCTAGTACATGATATAGGTATATATATATGAACTTTGCTCATGAAGCGCTCTATCTATTACAAAAAATCCCATCAAAATCTGTTGCGTAATTTTAAAAGATCTTAACATTCAGAAATATAAACGGCGGAAATCGACTTTCCCTTATACTATGAGTATGTATTGACTAGCGGTCCGTCCCGGCTTCGCTCGTGGTACATATATAGCCTATAGCCTCCCTCAATAAACGGGCTATCTAACACTGAAAGAATTTTTCAAATCGGACCAGTAGTTGCTGAGATTAGTGCATTCAAACAAACACTTCAGCTTTATAATATTAGTATAGATGCGTTTTGACACAATATGTTAGGAGATTCTACTTTTAACTTAATATTCGAGACGGTTTATCGATTAATGCCATGTTGCGATGTTATCTTGAACCAAACAAACAAACAAACGCATGTATTTATATCTATGTGAAACTAGACAACTGATAAGCACACTTCGATATGTTTTATTCTATAGATGGATAGATAGATACATGTCGTATTTACAATGTAACAAACGGTATGGTTGTAATTTATAAAGTCTTATAAATAATTCATTTATTTATTAATATATATCATTAATTGGTTATATGAAATTGTAGAATACGATTATAGATTAAACACACACATCATCATCAGCCCATATATGTTCCCACTGCTGGGACACAGGCCTGCTATGAGGATTCATACACCACGCTGGCCAAGTGTGGGTTGGCAGATGTCACATGTCGTCGAACTTTTGATTCTTGGACATGCCGGTTTCCTCACGATGTTTTCCTTCACCGTTTTAAGCCGTTAAAAAAATACACACAATAAATGCATAATTTTATAGAAATATCTTAGTATAAAAACTAGCTGCACCCGGCAAACGCTGTTCTGCCTTACTCTTATCCTTTAGTGGTATGAAAAATAGATGTTGGCCGATATTCACACAAAATTTCATAAGAATCGATCCAGCCGTTTCGGAGGAGTTTGGCACTAAAACTGCGACACGAGAATTTTATATATTAGATAATCAAATTGAATAAATACACTTAGAGTTAGTTACTTAGTGTATATTAAGTTATTCATTCATTCATTCATTCAATCTCTCTTTGTTCTGCCGCGTCCCGCCCCGGCCGACCGGGCCGAAAGTACCAGGGGCGCAGAACGCCACGGGAGCATCGGCCGAAACAATAACGGGTTCGCCGACCCCCCCGAGACGTCGAGACGTCTAGGTGCACGACCTTCGATGCCCGAAGGTGATTTCTGTACGTGTTATGTTGTGGCTGGATATTAAACGCTTCGCTCGTCATGTTGCCCTGGTACTTTCGTTTGTGGAGATATCGCTTATTTTGAGAAAGTTTGTTTGGGTGACAGACAGACGGACCTTCTAATAGATCTTCTTATCTTATCTTAATATATATAAATCTCGTGTCACATTGTTTGTCCTCAATGAACTCCTAAACCACTTAACCGATTATAATAAAATTCGCACACCATGTGCAGTTCGATCCAACTTGAGAGATAGGATAGTTTAAATAATTTTAATTACGATTAATGACAACTCGGGCGGAGCCGGGGCGAACAGCTAGTAATATATAAAATTCTCCAGTCACAATGTTCGTTTCTATCCTTCAAAGGACTGGTAGATAAACATTAAATATATATAGAGACAGGGTCTTATCACTATAAGCGATCTCACCCAGGCAACCCGCAAGAGAGGATAAAAATTAAGTGTTATACAATAATAATTATGGATTGAGAAATTGTTATAGTTGACAGAATTTTCCGAGACAGCTATAAGCGTAAAACTTGAGAACGGCTCGACCAATACGGCTGAGTTTTTTTTAAACATTCATCATACAAGGCACAGGGAAGGTTCTTTACAGAGCGACAACGTATCACGGGTAAAGCCAGGGCGGAACACTAGTAGTATATATTACATGAGTACAATTTTTATACTACTGTTTCTGTAATAAATAAATAAATAAATAAAAAAAAAAGGTGTGTGTGCGATTCACACACGATAGAAGTGAAACTTCAGTAATACGACAAAAGAATGAGATGAATATATATAAAATATAAAATAGTATGTATATTTCTGTCTCACTCTTTGCCGGCTTCGTTCGACACATTTTTGTATTTGCGTCTCTTACCTGTCGTTTTTCCGTTGCATCAGGTTTGAAACGATTCTAAAGAAGTTTCACTTCAAAAATAAATAAATATATAACATTAAGGTAATACTAGCTGCGCGCCGCGGTTTCACCCGCGTAAGTCCGTATCTCGTAGGAATATCGGGATAAAAAGTTGCCTATATGTTATTCCAGTTGTCCAGCTGTCTACGTGCCAAATTTCATTGCAATCGGTTCAGTAGTTTTTGCGTGAAAAAGTAACAAACATACATACACACATCCTTACAAACTTTCGCATTTATAATATTAGTAGGATTGACACGCTACGGGGACAATGGAGTGCAAGCTGTGCAAGCTAACCGTTCGCTGTTTATGATGCCCTGGTACTGGCGATGACAGTGACTTAACGTATGTATTGTGTGTGTATGACTAGTGTGAGCCCGTGGCTTTGTGTTATTTACAGGGGGCGGTTATATCAGACTATAATGTATCTATCTATCTATCCGCTTGCAAAATTTCAGCAATATCGATAGAGTAATTTTTTTGTATACATGGTCAGCAACAGAACGAACCTTCAGATGAAACTTCTGCTTATAATGAATAGTTATCGAAATCCGTTGAGCCGTTTTTTAGTGAACCATATAAATATTTGTATGATTGGGTTTCTGTGATTTTTGCTTTCCTTACTTTTTGTAAGCTTTTAATATAAATATTCATTTTCCATATCACTACAATATAGTATATAGTAAAGTCGCTGCCCGCGTCTTTCCCTATGTATGTATGTATATATGTAGGCTTAGATCTTTAAAACGGCACAACAGATTTTGATGGGTTTATAATAATATGTATTAAACTACTCTGAATTTAAAATCATTTGATTAAATATAAATTAATTTAGATGCGCAAAAAGGCTGACCTTGAATATATTATGATATATACTAAGCCTTTTATTTAATGCTATATACGTCAATGCTATAATTTAGTATTGATATAACTATAAAATGCGAAAAGACAAACAAACATTTAGTGCGCTAATTTATGGCCTAAACCGCCATAAATTTATGACCCTACTGAGAAATGTGAGGAAAAGGAATCGGGCCTCCTGACATATTGAAAATCTTCAGCATATGTTTAATTATTTCATACATAGATTAGTTATTATGTAGTAATTTTGTTAAAGTTTAAATAGATAACGTCATCGAATAAATAAAAAAAACTACCACTCGTACGAAGAATAAAGGAAATGAAACGAACTTTTTAAATGTTTCCAATCACACATTCCAAATTTAAATCTACCCCAAATGAAATCTATTCGAATTCCGAATTCCAAATTCGAAATTCGCACGGTCAACGCACGCGCGGCTCATTCGTCATCTGACCTTCGTCGGGGAACGTTCGTGTGATAAACTCTTGATTTCATATCGTAATAATAATGTTTACACTTGCTCAACTTGGATGATAAATGTATTGTAGTGTGATTTATTTAAATGTATGCATCGTGTTGCATACAAGCGGCTTACCCCCGGTTTGGGTTAAAAGCAATTTTTTTTTTGAAGTAGGTATTTTTAATCAAAAATCGAAACAGCTTTCAAATTGTCCGAAATAAACCGAATTTATCAGTTCAGCCAGCCGAAAGTTCTGTGGTTATAAACACAAACAAAGATAAATGTAATCGAATTAAGCACTCCATTTTTTTGAAGTTGGTAGAAAATATCGATCAGAAACAATGAACTGTCTATCTGATTTTAAATTAATTTATAAAATGGGTTAAGAAGTACATATTCGTGTAGACTAGACTAACTTGTTTATGTAGACAGAATCGATGTAAGTACTTATGGGAGATAAAAAGCCGGTGGTTAATGTTAAAACTGTATATAATGACGATTCGAAAGTGCTTCTATATGAAGTCTAATTGAATAAATAAATGTTTGAGTTTGATAATGCGTCATATTGAAGACACTTAAGAAGCACTTAAGAAGGTTAAAATATTGAAGACGAATCCTACTAATATAATAAATGCGAAAGTTTGTAAGGATGTGTATGTGTTTGATGCTCTTTCACGCAAAAACTACTCATCCGATTGCAATGAAATTCGGTACGTAGACAGCTGGACAACTGGATTAAGATATAGGCAACTTTTCATCTCGATATTCCTACGGGATACGGACTTACGCGGGTGAAACCGCAGGCCACAGCTAGTTCACGATAATATCATTAAGTACTCATCGCTAGAGCTCGAAGTCTCGCCCCTTTGATGAGTCATAGGTTATTTTTTTTAACGTGAACTTATCATACAACAAAGAAGTTATTGTTAGTTGATTTGTTTGTTATCTTAATTAACTTAGAGATGTCTATGTATGCTTATTGTGTCGTGGGACTAGCTGCGCCCCGCGGTACCACCCGCGTAAGGCGGTAGTCGGTTCGAAAGTAGTTTATAATTTTCTCAAAAATTATTATTATCACGATGCAAAAGCATAGTTTATGACTTCATTTTCGTTTTAATCAAATTTATATGAATTTTATTTTAATTTTATTAATATTGAAACGATAAAATACGATGCATTCAACTTATCTCTGAAATAGTGTCATCACTTTACAGTAAACCTTTCGATTGATCCTCCTTCCTTATACGAAATCGGTTAGAAAACACTAGGAAATCATAAAGCAATGAATGACGTCGTAGGCCAAAATAGTCGTTGCGTGTACCAGGGGCCCACGTGCACGGAAGGGAAGAGGTGGTTGTTGGCAATTGGTCAAAAATATTGCATTCGCAGCGTGCATATTGCATTGTGTAAATACATTATTTTAGATTGTGTGCATATCGTCTTGAAGAAAAACATTAAAATATACATCAACTTATGTATCTAAATTACATGTAGGTTTTTAGTAGGCTTTACCAGCATTTAAAATGGAAATAAAAATTTTATATACAACTACAAATATTGAAATTTAATATAATTAGCTTAAGGCATTCAAATGAAATGAAATTCTTTATTGCCTATAAAAAAAAGAAAGAAAAACTGAACATCACATTAAGTAAGCAAAAGGCGGCCTTATCGCTAGGTAGCGATCTCTACCAGGCAACCCTTAAGGTAACAGGAAAAAAGAATATATAAGATAGTGAGTGGGTGAGCAAAAATATAGGTGTGATTGATAGGGGGAAGGCGGGTGTTAGAAAGAGAGAGTGCTGATAGGTTAGAAAGAGAGAGTATCTTGGTACCCTGTATGTATGAATTTAGTTGCGGACAGCAGAGCTGGTGATTCGCCTGCTGGTAAGGCATTAACAGAGCAGAGGTAGTGCCCCTGCGAATTCGCTGTCCGCATTTATGGGGAAAAGAAAAGAACGATTAAAAACAGACCTCCTCCAGGCTCCCCCACTCACCGTACGAAACACAGTAGCATGCTACTATTTCACTAGGGTCTGCTGTGGGTGTGTAGTGCTTCCCCCGGTGCGTGCTGACGCAATTCGTGCCGAATCGTGCTCGACTACCACATATTTTAGTTTGCACGAAAAGCGAGTGCAGCTATACGTTATGACAGACAATGGAGATATACAGACATGGCACCGCGGTCTCTTTCTAAACATCGGACGTTGTCTATTCCTATATTTTCTCAACATTTTTAAGAAGAACAACTGGTTTACACTAGTGAATACTAGTTTAAACCAGTTATATTAAGAAGAACTGGTTTACACTAGTGAATACTAGTTTAAACCAGTTATTCTATTCGATTTATGAAATTCTTAAAATGTTTGAAAAGGCTACAGGGAAAATTTAATACGCCACCCTATTTATTACTAAGGCTTAGCTGTTTGTCCGTCTGTCATAATCGTGAAAATTCATTGGACAGTGGAAAATTTCTGAGATGCCGCTTCAATAAAAAAAAAAATCAATATTAAGCATTCGTTGGCACTATCATACATTGGATGGGTGACCAATTTGTTATGGAGTTGCTCTTTGATTATTTACAGTGTATGTTATCCGTCGCGCGATCGACACGCACTTGACCGAATTTATTTGTAATTTCTCTGTTATAGGTTATTGTTTCTATTTTCTTTGTTATAGGCTATTGTTTATATTTTCTTTTTCAAAACAGTGCTATAGCGATGCGTTGTGTTTTTTTTTATTTATTTTTCTCCTTGTAACTCGTACGAAACGCAACAAAAACACTCATCGATTTACATTATCGGAACAAAGACTGCGCGCGCGCACCGCGTCACGTTCGCCCTTCACCTCCCCCAATGAGGTTACCGTTTTGTGTGTACAGACAAACAAACACGTCTGGCAAGTGGCAATGTGTGTGTGTCTATATAGTTTATGTAGGTGTTTCCTTTGTTTCTGGGATTATTGGTTATCTCAATATTACGATTTCTGGATATACCCTCATTGGCAATTTCCAATCGTTATTCCATACATTTAGAGTTTGGTTCTCGCGATAGAAACCTGTCTATGTCGATGCTATCTTAATTTTTTTATATATAGGTCAAATAATATACCCAGTCTGGGATTTTGCTATTGTATACTATTGTATCGTAACAAGCTGTTCGCCCCGGCTTCGCCCGTGGTTCCTACATAGCCTAGCACAGCACCGCGCGAACAACGCCGCGGGTTACAGCTAGCGCTACGATAATTATACACACCAAGTATTAAGTGTTAAACAAAACCAGTTCGAGTTAATTAAGTGAAATCGGACGTGTACGTACGGAGGCACGCGAAACGGGCGGATTGGAGTGGCTGGCACCTACCTACCTGCCACTCCGTGTCGGTCACGTACCGTGTATCGTGACGTCTGAGTCATTCAGTCAGCGTTGCGGGCACTAGTCAACAACGGGCATTGTGACAGCTTGAATTTATTACACTGTAGTTAGTTATAATGCCTTAATATGTCACGGAGGCCTAAGATATAACATCCTAGAGCATTATATGCTAACTGCTCCCCCCCCCCACTTTTGGTTAAAAGAAAACGAGTGAATTTCTAAGTTGTACTTAAATTGATCCGTTTCGGAAGAGAAAACGAAGTGGAAAAAGGCAAGAGAGAATTGAAAATCTTCCATAGCATCAGCCATTTTCAAAATGCCCCAAAAATACAACGTGCAATTGTTATGAATTTGACCAATCTTTCTATTTTAATAATTTATCGTCTATGCGTCTGTAGAACTCGGGGATCACGTAATACGACGGTGAAGGAAAGAAAGGAAGAAAGAAAGACAGAAAATACGTTTACACACAAACACACAAACACATACAGGACAGGACAGGATACATACATGAAGGAATTCTCGAAATCCATCTAGTAGTTCCTGAGATAAGCGGCGTTCAAACATAAATAAAGATATGTAGACCTAACAATCAACAAAACACTAGCGGTGGATTTAATGAGGTACTTACAAATAACTTCACTGTCCGGATGTATATAGAGGTAGACACAGTAACCGGGGTAATATGGTAATTACGTTAATTACTCATGTACTCGATACCAAGAAGCGTTTGTTTGTTTAAATGCGCTAATCGCAGGAACTACTTGACCGATGTCTAAAATGCTTTCATCTTTGGATGTGTACGTGGTCTCTGAATGCTGTAGGCTATGACATGAAATAGGCGTCACATAGTAGGTTTAAAAGATCCACACTGTGTTTGGTTCGGTGAGTGTGGGAGCCGGAGGCGCGTATCCTTTTCCTTACCTTTCCCAGTCCTTTATCCCCCTCAATCCTTACTTCATTCCACACCTATCAGAGCCGGCAATTCACTTGCAGATGCGTAAGGCTTCTGTAAATGCTCATGGGCAGTGGTAGCGCTTACCATCAGGCGAACCACCAGCTCTTTTACCGATATTGTCATAAAAAAAAAACAAAATAACGTCGTGTACGTCTCAAGAATTATTTTCTTTCTTCTTTCTTTCTTTCTTTTGCTTTCTTTCTTCTTAAGAAATTAATGAAGAGCCACATGCACTTCTCGGTCGTTCGCTTTCCATTCGTCATAAGTATTTGAAACAGTTTCCGCTAGTGTCGGCCAAAATACGTCTGCGTAGGGTTGTCAGCGATTACAATAAACTTCATTATAATGGATCTTTATTTCCTCAAATGTGTGCTACAATGGATGTTTAAACAAGGAAGCCGGAGGTCTATACCATTTTCCTTACCTTCAAGTAACGCCTCTGTGAAGTGTTCACGAGTAATGGATGGTCGCTTACCATCAGACGATCCACCAGCTCCATTGCCAGCTGTTACAAAAAGAACAGTGTTGTATGTAGGGGCTGGGTGGAGACATAAACTGTATGTTTGTTACTGGTATAAACACCATTTTAAGTGGTTATAGGGTTAACTTATCGACGTGATATTTATTTTTAGTCTGTGATTAGCGTGTGGCATTTTCATGATTAAAACTGTATTTTTAACAATTATTTATGTTTGAAAGTAGTAGTTTGTAGTTAGATTGTCAGTGAATAACGACGCATCTTCGAAGGCACAGTCTCGAATCCTTGACGTCACAACGATTCCATGACGTGACGCGTTGCACATGCACCGTGCGCGCCGCGCGTTCAATATTCTGCGCCCACGCATCGCTTGTTTACGTTCGATATTCGAAAATAGTCCGTGTAAGTACTCAGTCTCGCTCGGACGCTCGGCGCGTGCGGACGCGCGGGCGGTGCACTCACGCGTGTTATTATTTTATACGTTCAAAAATCGAACGTTGCGTTCGCGTGTTGTACATTGTGCGCAGTTGTTGTGCTATCGTTTGTTACTTGTTACTTGTTACGTGCCAAAAATGTACGAGCCAAAGAGTGTGACGGTCGATGAACTGGGTAATTAATTATTTGATGCGTGATTTTTATTGTTTAGCCGTTGTAATAAATCGCGGTTAAAATGCGGTTCGCATGTTGTGCTGTGATGGTTGTTTTGTATCACGTCTATGCGACGTTGTGTTTGTAAACATGGGGACCGGTTTATCTTGTTCGATGTCTAGAAAGCTCGCGTATGATAGATGATAGATGTTTTCGTGCTCGTGGTGTTGACGGAAACTGGATGGACAACAACGCGTATTTCGCAATGTTTTGTATTGTTTTATTGTTTACTAGCTGCGCCCCGCGGTTTCACCCGCGTAAGTCCGTATCCCGCAAGAATATATATGGGATAAAAAGTTGCCTATATGCTATTCCAGTTGTCCAGCTGTGTACGTACCAAATTTCATTGCAATCGGTTCAGTAGCGTTTGCGTGAAAGAGCAACAAACACACACACACATCCTTACAAACTTTCGCATTTATAGTATTAGTAGGAATAGTAGGATTAGTAGGAAATAGGATTAGTAGGATTAATTTAAATTCAGATGCTTTGTGTTAGCTGTAGTTATTTGGAGTATTACTCTTTTAGAAGTTGTATAGTTACATTTTGATGGTGTTAGGCTCTGAATTTTGTTTGTTCCTTACTAGCTTTTCGCCCGGGACTTCGCTCGCGTAGTCTAAGGTTCACATACACAGTTCACAGTTTTACGCGGATAGTTCGGATCTCCGGGATAAAAAATGTCCTCTGTCCTTTCTCACACTATGTCTGCACCAAATGTCATCCAAATCGCTTCAGCGGTTTAAGCGTGAAGGAGATACTGGCAGATTGACAGACTTATTTTCGCATATTATAGCGATACGATTTAGTGGGGCAGATGTGGCGTGGGTCCCAGTCCCCACTGTGGGCTATAAATGTACCCACATACAACCAATTTATTCCTTTGTCTCTTTGCACACAACGCCTCCGAGGAGCTCGTGATAATAGCGATTAAACATTGTATACAATGTAATCACTTTGTTGTAGTGTTTCCTGACGTAGGTTTAAATGTATAGATAGTAATAGCTGCGCCCCGCGGTTTCACCCGCATAAGTCCGTATCCCGTTGAAATATCGGGATAGGAAGTTGCCTATGTGTTATTCCAATAGTCCAGCTATGTACGTATCAAATTTTATTGCAATCGGTTCAGTAGGTTTTTGCGTGAAAAAGTAACAAACACACATGCATCCTTACAAACTTTTGCATTCATAATATAAGTAGGAAGGATATATAAGTAGGAAGTAGCATTAGTAGGAAGGAAGGATGGGATTAATTATATTAATTAAATAAAATATTATAAATGCGAAAGTTTGTAATGTGTATGTGTGTGTTTGTTGCTCTTTCACGCAAAATCTACTGAACCGATTGCAACGAAATTAGATACGTAGAGAGCTGGACAACTGGAATAACACATAGACAACTTTTTATCCCGATGTTCCTACGGGATACGGACTTACGCGGTTAAAACCGCGCGGCGCAGCTAGTTATTTATTAATGTATCCCCAATAAGAATGCTGTCTCGACCGGTTCGCCCTTAAGCGGATTACAATAATGGTTCTAGGTTTCCCGCCTTTTAGCTTAGCCATTTAAGTGTACTTGTTGCCCGACTGTGCGGGGGAGGGTTATGTTTTCAACCGACTTAAGAGATGGGATCAATTAAATGTATTTTTATTGTTATTTTTGTGTTTGTTACGATTTAAATATGTTCGCTATATATATACAACTAGCTGCACCCGGCATACGCTGTTCTGCCTTACTCTTATCATTTTTGGGTACGAAAAATAGATGTTGGCCGATTCTCATTGATACCGGAAAAGCGCAAAAAATTTCATCAAAATCGGTCAAGCCGTTCCGGAGGAGTATGACAACGGAAACTGTGACACGAGAATTTTATATATTAGATTATGTCTTTGTTTCAAGAAACTATAATATTCCTGTTATATGGCTAATATGATGAAGTCCATTTTTGAAATTTCTTTCTTGCTTCACCGTCTGAGTGTTTGCTGTTCACCTTTCTTTGTGACGCCATAAGCGGGCAACTGAGCTGGTGGTTCGCCTGATGGTAAGCGATCACCACCGCCCGTGAACAGAGCATAGGTGGTGTCTCGGCGAATGCGTTGCTGGCTTTTAAGGGGTAAGGGATAAGGATAGGATTGACGACTGGAAAGAAGGAATGGACTGGGAAGGGTGAGGAAAAGGAAAAGGGCCTGTGGCTCCCCCACTCACTGTACGAAACACAGTGGCAACTAATTTATGACCGTCTCCCATAGGGGTGTGGGACCCCGGTGCAAGTTGACACAAGACACATAAACATTCCTTTTAATTCGCTTTATTTATTAAGAACAACTTCATCAAAATCTGTTGCGTAGTTCTATAGATAATATACTATAGCCACGTAGTGATGTAAAATTAACTCAATTAGCTCGATGCGTCAGACATCCGGTTTTATGATAATAAAAAAAAAACAATTAATAAAAGAGGTGTGTGTAGGAGTCACACTAGATAGAAGTGAAACTTCAGTAAATCCACAAAAGAATGAGATGAATATATATATAAAATATAAAATAGTGTGTATATTTCTGTCTCACTCTTTGCCGGCTTCATTCTACACATTTTTGTATTTGCTTCTCTTACCTGTCGTTTTTTCCGTTGCATCAGCTTTGACAATCGCAACGATTCTATAGAAGTTTCACTTCGAAAAAAAAAAAATC
>NW_024045140.1:577961-594146 GCF_012273895.1 Zerene cesonia
ACTCAAGTCAATTATATATGTAATCCTGGCGATCCTAATCAGGATGATAAGATAAACTCATGAAATCATTGTATCGTCACCGATCCTTGTTAAGTGTACAAATTTAGAATTAAATCTGTCCGTTTGAAGTGGAAGAAAATTAAGTCGATTACATACATACAAACATACAGTTATTAACCGTGTTAAAAATAAATAAATTCGTATCTGAAAACCTCAAAGCATCAAAATCATACTAGCGGTTTAAATAAAAGAAAGTAAACGTTTAGTATGTAATTAATTACAAGTAACCATTTCAATACGCACGTATGTATGTGTGTGTGTCAGTAAATACACACACAAAAAAACCGTCTCACAGTTTTTACACGATTCGTAGCGAATTTGTAGAGCATTCGACGAGTCTGAGTGACCTTGGCATTGAACTTTCTAAGCGACAAGCGATCTTGACGGTTTTTTTAGACCTTTTACCCAATACGTAATAATAAAAATTGTCATGATAGGCTCCAGAAATCATTAAATATAATATAATAGTTAATAAAAATTCACAAATATTTATAATCATTGGTTTATCGATAGTTCATCAATTATATATGGCGCGTTTTCGGCCGGAGGCACCGGTTGACCTGAAGTGATGCTGTGACCGCGGACTCTCCGCCCTCTATCTCGAAAACGGTTCACCGTATGAAAAATTATTTCAAACACAATTTGTAGAGAATTTTGTATTCTACAATATTGATAATAAATACAAATAGCAAAAAACCCACAGGAAATGAGATATTTCCAAAAAAAAGCGCAAAAAACGATTTTTGTGACCTTTGACCTTGAAATTAATAGTTGCTTACACCCTACCATATGTAGGTTTTGAGACAACTTTTAGGGTGTCAATATACAAGTATTTACAGACTTACAGCTGGGTATCTCGAATTCCGAGGTGAACTTACTATAATGACTGGACTAAGTCGGATTATATGTTACTTTATTTTAATTTGGAAGAAACCAAATTGAATCGTGTCATTGTTTCGAAACAATAAAAAAGGGGGTCAAATGACACGACATTTAATGACCGTGAATGGTTAAAGCCAACTGATGTGTTTTTGTTTTACGTTCCATTGTTGAGTGAAAAACTATATTATGCTTTGTAATTTGAGAACTATTTAAACACGCTTAGCTTCACCTGTTTGTATGTTTGTATGTACGAGTCTCATTCATTCACAGGGTAGAAAGTTCGAATTAAATCTGACCGTTTAAAGTGCGTCAATTTCGTGTCTAAAGAAACGAACATACAAACGTCTCACCAAGTGAATTTAAAAAAAAGAAACTGTGAGTTTTATAATTATTGTTAAGGTATCGGAAGTCAAGCAGACGAAATATTAAATAACATCTAATTAATATTCCTGATGATACGGATCGCCAGATAAGATCTAGATTGCGTTCAAACACTAAATTGGCTAAGAACAAGATAGTCTAGGGCTAGAACAAGTAAGTCTAGGCTAGAGAAACATCTCACTCGACCGGACTATAAGTACCAGGGTCGCAGACGTGGGCAGGTGGTCGCGTTCGCGTGTAGTAAGCAGATATAGTGCGAGAGACTACCGGTAAAGTTATTTTTCGAATATTTATTCGGTTTCGTATTAAAAATTTAAATAATTAACTAAACTGTTAGAAGACTCAAACGAATTAAATATTTTTAAGAATTTATCTAGATTTCTTGTCTAGGCAAGAATCGCGCACGCACACAATTGAATCAACGGTCTTAGCCGGTTTCATTTCTACACAGGCCGCACGCACACACGCGTACGTGTCTCAAATATAAATCTATTGATTGTACTTAAACATAAATTACTAATTACTAGAAAAAAATATATATTGACAAAAATTCAAAATGATTGCCCGTGTATTAAACCACTGAAACAGACGGATGATGATGATGATGTTGGTGATTGTGGTGATGATGGTGATGATGGTGATGATGATGTAATATAAATGCGTACGTTTGTCAATTTCAGCCCGAAATCGCCACCGAACAGTCCGAACCTGGAGCCGTCCACCGAAGATGAGCTGAAGGGGGTCTACATCAACTGCTGGAGGGTGAGAGCTGATCATTTTTGATCTCATATATACCTACTAATATTATAAACGCGAAAATTTGTAAATGTGGATGGATGTATGAATGGATGTATGAATGGATGTATGTATGGATGTATATATGGATGGATGTATGCATGGATGGATCTATGTCTGTATGGATGTTTGTTAATCATTCACGCAAAAACAACTGAACCGTTTACAATGAAATCTGGTACGCAGACAGCTGGACAACTGGAGTAACATAGAGAGAATTTTTTATCCCGATATTCCTGCGGGATACGGATGAATAATTCAATAAATTTATTAAACATCGCCTTATGTACTTACTACATAATATATTAATAACTTCTTTGTATAACTTAATAGATAATTAAATAGATTAAATAAACATTCAACAATTCCCAGGATGACTCCAACGATTGGGTGTGGGAGTGGAGCAGTCGGCCGGACCAGTTGCCCCCCAAGTGAGTATACCGACTTGTGATAAAACAAAGGTGTGTGTGTGTGTGTGTGTGTGTGTGTGTGCGATTCACATACGATAGTAGTGAAATTTCAGTAAATCGACAAAAGAATGAGATGATTATGTATAAAATATAAAATAGTATGTATATTTCTGTCTCATTCTTTGCCGGCTTCATTCTACACATTCTTGTATTTGTGTCTCTTACCTGTCGTTTTTGCCGTTGCATCAGCTTTGAAATCGCAACGATTCTAAAGAAGTTTCACTTCAAAAAGACTTGTAGGGTTGCAAATATATCGAAAATCTAAATATATATATAACTCGAAAGTGACCGACCGACTGACTGACTCACTGACTTACTGACTGACTGACTGACTGACCTAGTAATCTAACAACGCACATCCCAAACCGATGAACGGATCGGGCTGAAATTTGGCATACAGATAGATGTTGTGACGTAGGCATCCGCTGAGAAAGGATTCTAATTAATTCTGCCCCCAAAGGGATAAAATAGGCGATGGAAGTTTGTACCCTGAGAATTTATTAAGACCGCGCGGGCGAAGCTGCACCTTTGAGTTATAAATCTCTAAATATGAAATTCGACCGCCTCCTTGGCACAGTGGTTAACGCGTGAGCGTGGAACCGAGGGGTCCTGGGTTCAACTCCCGGTGGGGACGCGTAAAAAAAAATGTCTCGGTCTGGCAGGACACAGAAGGTTGATCACCTACTTGTCCGTAAAGAAAATCGATCAGTGAAACAGATGAACATCATCTGCCCCATACCCCAGTAGGGGACACGGGACTTCACTTTTTATATATGAAATTCTCGTGTCAATGTTAGTTACCATACTCCTGCGAATCGTCTGGACCGATTTTAATGATATTTTGTGTGTATATCGGCTAGGTTTCATAATCGGCCAATATATATTTTTCAAACCCCTCAATGATAAGAGTAAGGCAGGACAGCGTTTGCCGGTTCAGCTAGTATTCAGATAGAATAGTAAATAAAGATATCGTACTAGCTGTCCGCGCCGGGTTCGCTTGCGTAGCGTCAAAGGAAACCTCGCTTGGGATTTTCCACGATAGAATCTATCCTATACCCAGTTCTCAGATCTCGAGACTATAATCGTGCTAATTTTCTTGTAAATCGGTTCAGTGGTTTAGATGTGAAGCTGAGACGGACAGAGTTACTTGTACATTTGTAATGTTAGAATTTTAACTTAATCTTCTTGTTTAACTGTCAAAAAATCAAATTCAAAAATTCAAATTTGATTTGATCCCGTGCCTCCCCAGGGACTGGCGGTTCAAGCATCCGGTCAACGCTCGCGGTCCACCATCGGCCACCTCCTCCATCGAGGTCCTCGAGCAGCAGCTGCAGCCGGCCGGTCAGCAGGTGGGTCGAATCGTCGGAGACCAGCTGTTGCGCGCGGCTCCACCCGCGTGTAGCGATTAGGCGAACTTGCAATTGGCCATAACACCCTTTTGCCTTAACCGATTTCGGCGAAATACAGTTTTGACAACGCACTGTGAGAACCGCATTGAATCCGGTTCAGCATAACGCTGGTGCGTTTAATTAAGCCTATAAGAAATTTCGCTTGCGCGATTCAGAATGCATGTTAATCTATACATCACTACATAGTATAAAACAAAGTCGCTTTCTCTGTCCCTATGTCCTTGTGTATGCTTAAATCTGTAAAACTACGCAACGGATTTTGATGGGTTGTTTTTAATAGATAGATTGATTCGAGAGGAATGTCTATAGATATAATGACATCTATAAAAGTACTCTGAATTTAACGCTTGCGAAACCGCGGGCAAAACCTAGTATGTATATTCATATAATAATATACTTTATTTAGCACCAATTTTAAAAAAAAAAAAAATATCAAAAAAAGGAAAACAAATATAGGCAAGAGTATGTATAGAATTTTCTTGTGTTTGATTTTACGCGAGTGTTATACATTTAGATATTAGAAACTGTTTAACGGATCTTAAGCGCGATTCATTCATTATATTATTAACCCGACGTTTCGAACACTTTACAGCGAGCGTGCTCACGTGTAAAAAGTCTTTAATTTACAAATATAGAGCCAAAAAGGTGGCCTTATCGGTACTAAGCGATTTATGTATATATATAGACATAGTACCTGGATGACCGAGCTTTGCTCGGTATTTTCGGTTATATTATTTCGGTATTTTTTTTTTGTTTTTTTATATATTGTGTTTTAAAAACTTAATTATTCGCCAAAAAATAGTATTATTATTCGCCAATAGATGTCAGGAAGAGTCATAATAAATTGGGGCTACTCAAACGCCTCCTATTTGTTAAAAATGCGAATATGACATTTTCTAAAAAAGATTCCTAGCTAGATCTATTTATCACCCCCGAAACCCTCTATATACTAAATTTCATGAAAATCGTTGGAGCCGATTCCGAGATTCCAATTATATATATATATATATATATATATATATATATATATATATATATATATATATATATATATATATATATATATATATATATATATATATATATATATATATATATATATATATATATATACAAGAATTGCTCGTTTAAAGCTATAATATATAAATGTACATATATACAGCAGGGGCACTGTCTGTCCGTGCGGCGCGCGTGCCTGTTCAGCCGCGGCGCGATCGCGGCCGTGCTGCTCACCAACGTGGTCTCGCTGCTGCTCGGCGCCGGCATCGGGTGAGACGTTTGGTTTGATTTGGTTTGGTTTGGTTTGGTTTGGTTTGATTTGAGTGGTTTAATGTTTGGTGTTAGTGCGTTTGATTTGATTGATTTATTGTTTGAGTACGGTGTGTTTGATTTATTTAATGTTGAACGTTGGTGTTTGTGGTTTGGTTTATGTTTAGCGTATGTGTGTTTGAATCGATTTGAGCGATTTAATGTTTGAACAGTGTGTTTCGTTTCATTCGAGTGTTTTATGTTTGATGTTAGTGTGTTTGATTTGGTTTGAGTAATGTAATGTTTAACGTCAATATGTTTGCTTTGATTTGAGTGACTTAATGTTTGTGGTCAGTATGTTTAATTAAAGTGTGACATACAGACGGAGAGACAGAGTACATGCAATAAAATGTGGAACATATACATGTATATGGAAATTGTGCTCAATTATAAATAAATTAACGAATTTGAGGAATTTTGAAAGAAAAGAAAAAAAATCACTCAGCAGGATTTGAACCCGCGTCTTTTTGCCGAACCGTAGCAACACGTCAATTTTTTTCTATTCTTTCAAAATTTCTCAAGTTGCCCAGGTACTTCCCCGGTGCGAGCTGGCCCTATTCACGCCGAAGCGTGCTCGACTCCCACAGTAAAATTTATTTTACATTTACATCTATTATTTACATATCCTATTAATATTATAAATGCGAAAGTTTGTATGTATGCATGTATGGATGTTTGTTACTCTTTCACGTAAAAACTACTGAACCAATTGCAATGAAATTTGGTACGTAGACAGCTGGATAACTGGAATAACATATAGGCAACTTTTTATTCCGATATTCCTACGGGATACGGACATACGCGGGTGAAACCGCGGGGCGCAGCTAGTTATTACATATATTTACATTTATTTTACAGAGTGTGGCTGAGCAAAAAGGGCATGCTGCCGCCGAGACTGATCGTGCTCAACTGAAGCGGCCGCCTGCGTGAGACTGACTCGCTGGACACAATTCAGGTGACGGCCCCCTAGCCCGAGTGTCCATCTGCACCTCTGTACCTCTGCACCTCTGCACCTCTGTACCTCTGTACCTCTGTACCTCTGCACCTCTGTACCTCTGTACCTCTGTACCTCTGTACCTCTGTACCTCTGTACCTCTGTACCTCTGTACCTCTGTACCTCTATACCTCTGTACCTCTGTACTTCTGTTCCTCTGTACCTCTGTACCTCTGCACCTCTGCACCTCTGTACTTCTGTTCCTCTGTACCTCTGTACCTCTGTACCCGCCCAGAGCGAATGTACACGCATCAGTTATACGTGTTATTTATTTATTTATTCGTTTATTTATTTTTCTATTTTATTAAACTCCTTATTGTACATGACAAACGCAAAACACAAATGGAAACGATTATACGATATAGTGAGTACAATCGGTGGCCTTGTCACTGTGCAGTGATCTCTACCAGGCAACCGCTGGAGAAGGGTAAAAGAAGCGGAATATAGATAAAATTATCATTTTTTTAAATATTTTCACATAGAATAAATAACAGTAAATTAAGCCATTGAATTGTGAGAACTGGACTGAGGTTATAGGTATGACACAAGAGGTGCAAGCTTTCGAATGCAAAAAGTATCGTGAAAATCGGTTCAGCTAGTAAAAAGGTATGAGGTGACAAACATAATAAAAATGTGGTAGTCAATAAAAAGTATAAGGCCGTCAAGGTCTTATACTTTTTTTTTTGAGACGGTTAGACGGTGCGTTTAGTTCAGTGATAACCTAACCTATACATAGTTGCCTATTAGTAAAATTCCAATTTTGTTATTTTTTTTTATAAAAACAAAACATAATAATAGTAAAATCATCATATTTATTCAGTACTCACAGCATTAGTACATAACAAAAACTTAAAAATACTAATAAGAGAAAGGATAACGTTGTGAGAGACTGGTGCCTGAAGTAGACTACGTAGAAGTCTGACTTACAGGTACACAAACATACATTGCGGTATTAAATTAATTTCATCACAAATTTCTTCCAAACCAAAGATTTTTATTTAGCTGTTAGTTTAAAAAAAACAAAACAGGTTCGCACTACAATATTTCATCCGCCATTTTATCCCCCTGGGGTGGGGGTAGAATTATCAGAATCCTTTTTTTTGTTTTAAGTGGGGAAATCTTCAATAGATACCCACGACCCCCGGGGAAGAGGCCGCGGGTTATGTCGGAATGCTGCCGACTAAAACCCCACTGTGTTCCGTCAAGCCGCATTGATGAAGGGGCCATGGGTACTTGTTGGATTCGTCCGTGACCCCCTCGGCGGCAATCAGAATCCATCATTAGCGGATGCTTGCATTATAGTGGCTATCGGCATACCAAATTTCAGCCTGATCGGTTCAGTAGTTTGGGCTGTGCGTTGAAGATCAGTTAGTCATTCAGTCAGTCCTTTTTAACTTTCCGTTTTATAAATTAGTTAATATTTGTTGTTTCTTTTCCAGATTGTGAAGTAAGTTTGTACAGCGGTGGCGCCGTCTAGGGGGCAGAGGCGGAAAAAATTTTAAATTAACAAAAAAAAAAAAAAACCATTTTTTTTATCTAGACGTAGAGGTTTTTGTATTTTCCTATAAAAATCGGTACGATTGGCGGGAAATTGAAATCGATGATTTAAAAGAAATTTTAGTCGAATACGCTAGAAACTTTTCGAATATTTTTTTTTTTTTAAGAAATAAAAAGCTGATCGCTGTGTTTTTTTTTTATTGTTTCCCTACAATCGCACCGATTCTACTATCACTTTTATAAAATACCGTAGTCGTAAGTATGTCGAAAATAATATAAGCACACAATGTTCTTTTTTTTTTTTGTTTTTAAGTTTAGAACGGAGCGTTACTGCATTTTGTTTTTTTTTTTGTGTCTTTTGAATTTTTCACATATATTTTTGTAATAGCAACACCAATATTGCTCAAAAAAAGGGTTTATATCAGTTTCACAGCTTCTGCATATTATGTACTGTTTAGCTTATAACGGATTGGTAAAATGACAATGTATGAAAATTAAGTCGCAATGTAATTGATAGGCTGTCAGTTACTTTATTAGCGAGCCGTGAAACATATTCCTATATGTACATGTCATTTCTTGCATAATAATTTAAAAAATAATGATAAATAAAAAAATAAAAATACTTCGTATTTTTGTAATAAATTTTTTCATAATAGACTTGTGGATGCGAAATTTATTTTTTTAAACTCATTATAGTCACGTTTTTGTATGTATGGATGTATAATTCGTATGCGGTCAAGATCTTAGCTTTATGACGTCATAGAAAAAAATAATAATCTTTTAAAAATATACATTTATAGGGGGTATGTGTATTGGGTTTTCTGAGGTGGTGTTCCAAATAGTTTTTTTTTTTCTTTTAGTACTAGGACCGGTGTTCGACTCCCTGGCTGTTGGTTATATAAAGATTTCTCCATGGAGTTTGCTATAGTGGTTTATTTAATAGAACTCAATTTGCATTGCTTTTTTTTTATTGCTCATTTAAATAATTCAATTGTTTCTATAGTTTTGTTTGTTTTTGATATTGCATAAAAGTATGTTCGTTTTATATAAAATTTCGGAAATATTATTAATACTATAGCGGAACACGATTCTAGAAATGTTGCCATATAAAAAATATCAGTCTGGTAAAATAGAGAATTGTAGGAGAAATTTTGCAAAATTACTGTGATGTTACAGTTTTTAGTCTCGTGCGTCTCAAATGAAAATTGTTTCATTTCTATATATATTATTATAATATATTTTATTTAGAGAGTATAATATTTAAGTTGTAGTTTTAATTATATTTATGTTTCATGTCGTGTGATAGCCACTTTGATGTTTTGTTATCGAAAAAATTGTCTTCTTTTTATTGAATGGCAACTCCGGATCCCACTGCGGGCGGATTCTGTCAAAAATAGTCGTTTTTAATCGGTTGTTACACAAATAATGTAAATATGTGTCACATTCATAATCATTAATTTTAAGCGCTTTGAAGTAATTCAATAAATACGCATTTTAATAAATTGAGTGTTTTATTTCGTTTGTGCAGTTCTGACAATTTGAAGGTCGTATATTTTTTTTATTAAAAGTATCTATTATTAATTATTTTTTCACTAATTCATTTATTACATTAATTCCATGATACAATAAAACTTCCAATAACGTCAAAATCCAATATTTAATTCCATCTTACATTAAAAATGTTGCTTAAAGTGACTACTCAGAAGAAAGCTATGAACTTCCATTTTTTTTTATTAAAAAACATTTGTAGGTATTTAACGAATATAAATTTGTCAGATACACACTAAAAATCGAACAAAACATGGAGGTATCGGTCTGCCAGCGCCATCTATCGGATACATACACTAACAATCGATCAAAACATCGAGATATTGGACCGCCAGCGCCATCTTATTGCGTTATACAGAGTCTAGGAGGGGCGTACGCGGAGACAGTCAGAAATGGTCCAACCATCTCGGCGATAGCAAGTCTTCTGGGAACTGGACCGCGTTCCAATTACAAGTGTAGAATTAAGTTAACGGTTAAAGTGATATTGTCATTTAATTTAAATTTGAATTACTTTCAAATTCGAAGTAACTTTTATTTCTCTTGCTCGTATCCACTGCCTACACGCTTAGAAGCATGTCCCCGGCAATCCTGACCACCTTCTGTCGATAAATTCATTTCTTACACATGTGAATGTAAGTGGTAATCGAGCACACTTCGACACGAATTGGGCCAGCTCACACCAGGGAAGTGCCACACCCCCATAGAAAAACGGCGAAATGAAATGGACTGATATAAACAATCAAACGATAGCATGTTATGTTTCGTACTGTGAGTGGGGGAGCCGGAGGCCCGTTTCCTTTTCGTCACCCTTCTATACTGTCGTAAATCTTTTTTTTATCCTTTACCCCTTAAAAGCGG
Source organism: Zerene cesonia (assembly GCF_012273895.1). Classification (NCBI taxonomy): domain Eukaryota; kingdom Metazoa; phylum Arthropoda; class Insecta; order Lepidoptera; family Pieridae; genus Zerene; species Zerene cesonia. The sequence continues at coordinate 588,164 of NW_024045140.1, forward strand.
TTAGCGCATTCGTAGAGGCACTAATTGCTTACCATCAGGCGAACTACCAGCCCAATTCCCCGCACAAAAAAATAAATGAAAATTAAGTCATTTTTTCCACTTCTTCTTCCTCGCATAATAATATTTTTTTTCATGTCGTAAAGATCGATATTATGGTATTAAAAGGTTAGGAATTCATATGGCTCAGTTTTACTGCAGTGAATCACAACTGCAGTACATCTTATTCCCAGGAGTGTAAGTATTTCCTATAACCACGCCGTCGAACCCCCTACCAATCATTATCAAAATCTAGCCAAATCATTAAATTTCATATTTTTAAATAATAATTAAATATCGCAGAAAGACTGGTGAGTACATAGCATACGTACATTTAAAACCAAGTCGTTATCTATTAAATATAGATAATCAATAAATACTTCTCGTAACCACGGAAAACTTTGAATTAAATGAAGAATAAGCTATAATATGTTTTTATTTCATTTTTTTTAAAGATATTCATTTTTAGAACTGGCTACCCTTAACTTAACATTTTGTTATCTGTTGTTATTTAGACCATCCCTTCACTGTCACATCCGAATCTATCATTCATTGATATTGCCATCACTCCATGGCGGATAGAAATTAGAAGTTACAACAAAACATTTATAAAACACAACAAATTGTTCTAAATTAACAAAAAAATGTCCACAGTCGTGTCTGACTGTTTCACTATCGGCAGTATAGTTGCAACGCGGACGTGCTATAATGAAGAAATCGAGGGTGAAGTGTTAGCATTCGATCCCCAAACGAAAATGCTTATATTAAAATGTCCCTCATCCAGTGGCAATCCGAAGCGCCACGATGTAAATATCGTCAATTTATCGCTCGTGAGCGACGTGCAGATTAAAAAAGAAGTCACTACAGTGCCTGAGCCGCCACAGTCTCTCAATCTTCACAGGCTAAACACACGAGTTAGGAACTCTATAGAAAATAAACGCAGGCTGGTAAGCACTCCATAACCATTAAGATTTATCGACTTTCATCTTGAATGAAACCTGATGTTCAAAATGTCGAAAAATACGATGTTTGTATTATATAAAACGTATTTGCTACATTTATCTTAACTAAAATAACATCGATTAATTATTAACCATTCAAATAAATTTTGTTAACAATCAATGTGCTTTATGTGGTCGAAGTCTTCCTGTAGCTTTCGTCATTAAAAAAAAACTATAGTATCAACGAAAATTGATCTCTTTGTAAATTTAATAAAAAAGGTTCGAAACTTTCACTAGATACATCAGTATGAAACTAATACATGTTTATCTAGAAAGTGTTTTATCATACTTATGGTTTTCTGATGATCTACCTTTAGAAATATTGTAATTCATCTATGCAGTGACCATTCACAAAATGTGTACTCTGACTATGCCCGTCTGCTCTTAAAGCGATGGCAACGTATATAGCTCTCTTTCTTCCGTCTTTATCCCACACTGGAATTAATATTGCACATGTCACAGTAAATCCAATGGTTCCACCTCCTGTATTCAATAATTTGATTAAAATCAGAGTGGCACTCTATAAGTTAAATTCAGGAGCTAACACAGACAGAAGAATAAGTAAAATAAAAATAAAACCAAAAACATGCCTTTATGATAGAATCAACAAAAATATCTCACTTGCATTGAAAGTCCTACTGATATTATAAATGCGAAAGTTTGTCAGGATGTGTGTGTGTTTGTTGCTCTTTCACGCAAAATTACTGGACCAATTGCAATGTTATTTGGTACGTAGACAGCTGGACAACTGGAGTTACATATAGGAAACTTTTTATCCCCATATCCTACAGGATACGGACTTATGCGGGTGAAACCGCGGGGCGCAGCTAGTATATTATAATACCTTGAAGATCCTATTCAGGATAATAAGAGCAGAGTGTTTTACCGAGTTGAGACATGTTGAAATAGTCTTACTAGTGAATCATTCACATTTATTGCCAAATTTTCAACAACAAACTCAAACATTTATTTATTCCATTAGACCTCTTTTAAAAGCACTTTTGAATCATCATTTTACTTTTAACAACCTTGATGAACTGGTTCTCAACAAAAGTCTCTAAAAACAATTTGTTTAAATTGGTTTATTCTTTTACAGGTGTCAGCACTCTCCGCCTGCTTAGATCCCGAAGGTCAAAGGTTGTTCCTCGCCATAGCGAGAGTCATAGACAATGTGTCGTGGGCTGGCCAGAGCATCAGAGTGTACAATGAAGTCACCATCACACCACCTTATAAAGTACGTCTTTTGAACTACACAAGACTAACTATCCCATTGGATTTTGGTCTAGTTCTAACAATTTTTTATTAAAATTTGTTATTGATAGTTAGTATTCAATGCTATTTATGTGTATATGAAAAGTAGAATGATTGGAAAAAAATGAATCATGAGGTGGATTTTGAATCTGTGTCATCACACTGGAACAATCTCTTATCCAACCCATAAAATAATTATGATTCTGAAAAAATAGCAAGAAATTTATGAATAGGAAAGTTGAACAGAATTTTTCTTTACTTATACTTCACAATTATTCTGTTATTGTTGTGTAAGCCAGAAACGGCTGGTCTAGCTTAGCTTTGGTACTGGTGACTAACTGTTATATATATATATATATATAAATACATTTTTACTCATATATTATTTTAAAAATATACATGTATTTTTTATATTTCAGGTAGAGAATGTAATAGGGGAACACGATTCAAAGTCGTACAAGTATATTAAAAAATTTGTCGAGAGACACTGGAGGGATCACCGCGAGCACGCGGCGACGTCAACGGCGCAATAATTGTATGCTATTAAACTTGTCATTTGTAATGCTGAGATTTATTAAATAAATACTTTTTTGTTCTGTTACAAATTATGAAAAAAAAAACAAAAACAAAGGGTATCATCGGTTTTCAAGTTGACAATAGTCGTATGTTTTGGCGGGAAAATGTTTTTTTTTTTTGCTTTGTCTTAAGATTTATTAGGCTTAAAGGTGATAATTTTTTTAATTCAAAAAGCAATAAGTTATTTGATGCAATAGTGTTAGCAATAGATTCCATTCAGCACAAAAACTCTCAGCATTACAAATGAGATTATATTTTATTTTCCAAAGATGTTTTACGGGACAGCTAATGAATTGTTAAATCAGTTATGAGTGTATTTATTTGGTTTTTATTTTTAAAACATTCGTGCATGTGTTTTCTGAAACAAGTATAAGTTTTTATCAAATTTAAGAATATTTAGTTCACTGTTGAACAGTGAGTTTTTCATTTTATTTGTATTGTATGTGTCTATCCTTTTTCTTCAGTCATGAAGATGCTGTACTAGAGCGAGATGGATAGCCTATTTAGTAATGGAAAAGCTAAAAAGCTTTCCTTCTCTCTGTAGCGGAGCATAATGCCAGCTTATGGAAAGGATAGAGAAATATTAGTTGAAATTATGTCTCTTTTAGGAGTATTAGTAATTTTTTATTGTTTACCTGTTTAAATTCATGTAATTTTAGTTTTAGAGTTCCGTAAAATGTTATCTTCAACATCAAAACAAATAAATGTACATATTTATTATCACATTGCATTTTAATTGCGTGTTGTCCATTTTTCTCTACCCTTAGGGGAAAACGGGACCTTTTTACTAAGACTTCGCTGTCCAACTCACGCCTGTCTGCCACATCTGTGATAGTAACAGTTAACATTTTAAGAGATTAATATTTCTACTGCCTTTAATACAAAGAATGATAACTCGAGGTTAAGCAACGCTTAGCACGGTTGTAAATTGGATGGGTGACTGACTTTGCACTTGCTCTGCTTATTTGTAGGGACAACACTATAGCAAGTCCAATTCGCACTTCATCGATACGTACTTAACGTCAATGTTACAATATCATGATGCTAGTACTAGTAATTTTGATAAGCTTATTATACCCTAGGATCCGGAGGCTCGTTTCCGTTTCCTCACCCTTCTCAGTCCATTCCTTCTTTCCAGTAGTCAATCCTTTCCCTATCCCTTACTACATAAAAAGCGGGCAGCGCATTCGCAGAGGCACTACCTCTGCTCTGTTCACGGGCGGTGGTAATCGCTTACCATCAGGCGAACCAATAGCGCAACTACTCGCTGTGACAAAACTGTTTGTATAAAGTTTTCATACACTTATCCACTAAAACATAAGTCAGAAATAAAACACAAATTCCAATTCTAATGTTTTATTTATTTCGAGTAACATTTAAGATAATTCAACATTGAAACATCTACATATCCATTAAACGCGATTGAAAGACGTAAAGCAGAATGCAACATTGTAATATTTTAATTTTCAGTTAAATGACAACTGTATGAAACTACAAGTTAAAGTGACAGTAAATCAGTGACTTAATCAGCAAGTGTTGAAACTGGCTCTCAATTTATGCAATATTTCAATCGGGCAACACTAATTTTATTTTCAATGAAATATTTATTAAGACGTCTAAAATAGGACAAATAGCTTTTGCACTTTTAAATAATTAATATTATTAATAATATTTTCAATATAAATAAAAAAATTGTGAAGCATCTAGAATCGAAGTGACCTCTAAGTGAATGTTATAATTAAATATAACATCAATAGTTTAATTAACTAATTTCGTGACGTAATTACTGGGGAACAGACCCGTCATGCCTCGTAACTCTCCTGAAAGAAAAATACGTATATTTTTGTTAATTTTTAAACATAAGTCGGGGTTCGACACCGGGCGAGCGTGCAGGACATGAATTGATTTTTCAATTTATCTGCACATGTGGATAACATCACCACTGCTTAAAACGGCGAAGGAAAACATCGTGAGGAAACCGGCATGTCCAAGAATCAAAAAGTTCGACGACATGTGACATCTGCCAACCCGCACTTGGCGCCAGCGTGCTGGATTATGGCCTGATCCCTTATAGGAGGCCTGTGTCCCAGCAGTGGGAACGTGTATGATGATGATGATGATGATGATGATGAAACGTGTCAAAACCATGTTAATACTCGGGTAATCCTTTTGAAATTTTGTCAATATATATTTGAGTACCTTGCCACCAGTCCGGATCCTGACTGCGGTCGGTGACGGCGATGATGTCGTCCTTCTCGAAACTCAGCTCATCCGCGTTTTGTGCCGTGTACGGGTACAGAGCTATCACCTGTTGATTCATTCATTATTGGTTGGTTGGTTGGTTGGTTGGACGGTTGGTTAGTAGGATGGTTGGTTGGACGGTTGGATGCTTAGTTGGTTGGTTGATTGGACGGTTGGTTAGTTGGTTGGTTGGTTGGACGGTTGGTTAGTTGGTTGGTTGGTTGGACGGTTGGTTAGTTGGTTGGTTGGTTGGACGGTTGGTTAGTTGGATGGTTGGTTGGACGGTTGGTTAGTTGGATGGTTGGACGGTTGGTTAGTTGGATGGTTGGTTGGACGGTTGGTTAGTTGGATGGTGGGTTGGACGGTTGGTTAGTAGGATGGTTGGACGGTTGGTTAGTTGGATGGTTGATTGGTTATTTCATCAACCATGATTGGTTGATGAATATATTATACTTAGATAATAATTTATATTGTTCGAGTGAACGAATGAATTAGCAATGATTTTTTAAAATTATTATTTTTGAGTACAACTCGGTCATGATATTTTTATTTGTATCTTCGTATATAATTACATTTATGTGTAATTACTAAATCCACATAATAATAAAAAATATATATTTATTCGATTATGCATTTAAAGAGAATTAAAAACAAATCACATTACGTGCGACATTTTCTCCTACTATGCAGAACTATGTTCAACCATCAACAAATATGGTCCAATTGTACTGTTTGTATGTATGTATGTATGTATGTCTGTATGTTTGTATGTATGTATGTATATCTGTATGTCTGTATGCCTGTATGTATGTATGTATGTATGTATGTATGTATGTATGTATGTATGTATGTATGTATGTATGTATGTATGTATGTAT